>NW_012133970.1:6659968-6679992 GCF_000956105.1 Propithecus coquereli
GGAGCACTAAAGGGAGGGAAGGGCATGCCTTTAACCCACACTTGGGTGAGGCAAAGACATAAAGTGTAACTATAATGTTCGTACCCTCACAAAATTATGGAATAATAAATAAATTAAAAAAAAGAAAAAAAAATGTCCGTTTTAATTTCTCTTTTAATTTCTTTGTTGATCTATTTGTCATTCAGGAACGATTAGTTTAATTTCTATGTGTTTGTGAAGTTTCCTAAGTTTCTCTTGTTACTGATTTTTTATTTTATTCCATTGTAGTCAGAAAAGATACTTGATATGAATTTGGCTTTTAAAATTTTGAGGGGATTTGTTTTGTGGCCTAACATATGGTCTAGTCTGCAGAATGGTGTATGTACTGATGAGTAGAATGTGTTCTGTAGCAGTTGGATGAAATGTTCTGTTTCTGTCCGGTATATTTGATCTAGAGTGCAGTTTAACTCTGATGTTTCTTTGTTGATTTTCTTTCGGGATGATCTGTCCATTGTTGAAAGTAGGGTTTTGAAGTCCCCTACTATTATTGTGTTGTAGTCTATCTCTTCTTTTAGATATATTAATATTTGCTTTATGTGCTCCAGTGTTGGGTGCACATATATTTACAATTGTTATATCCTCTTGCTGAGCCAACCCCTTAATCATTATATAATGACCTTCTTTGTCACTTCTTACAGTTTTTGACCTGAAGTCAATTTTATATGATGCAAGTATAGCTACCTTTGCTCTTTTTATTTACATTCGCATACCTTCACTTTCAGTGTATATATGTCTTGTACGTGAAGTGAACTTCTTGTAGGCAGCATAGTGTTGGATCTTGTTTTCTTTACCCATTCAGCTGCTCTATGTCTTTCAATTGTAGAATTTATTCCATTTGTATTCAATGTTATTATTGATAGGTAAGGACTTACTAGTGCCAGTTTGTTAATTGTTTTCTAACTCTTCTCTCCCTTTGTTTTTCTACTGTCTTCTTTGTGGTTTAGTGCTTTTCTCTGGTACTATGTTTTAATTCCTTGCTTTTTTGTTTTTAGTGTATCCATTATAGTTTTTTGCTTTGTGGTTACCATGGGGCTTATCTTATGGTTATAACAAGTTATTTTAAACTGATCACAATGATAAGAAACAATAAAAAAACTAAAATCTCTGCAGTTTAACTCCATTACTACTACATTTTGAGTTTTTGTCTCAATTTACATATTTTTATATTACCTATCTCTTAACAAATTTTTGTTGTTATTTTTCATAAATTTGCATTTTCGTAGATTTTGGTGTACACACCACAGTGCAGTACTAGAGTATTCTGAATTTGTCTGTTTACATTTACCAATGAATTTTATACCTTTAAATGTTTTCTTGTTACATGTTAGCATCCTTGTCTTTAAGATTGAGCAGCTCCCTTTAGCATTTCATGTAAGACGGCTCTGGTATTGATAAATTCCCTCAGCTTTTATTTGTCTGAGAAAGTCTTTATCTCTCCTTCATGTTTCAAGGATAGATTTTCTGGATCCAATATTCTTGGTTGCCATTTTTTTCCCTATTCATCACTTTGAACATTTCATCCCTGTCCCTCTAGCCCTGTTTGGTTTCCTCTGAGAAGTCTGTTGCCAGACAAGTTGGAGCTCTTTTATATGTTGTTTGCTTCTTTTCTTTTGATGATTCTAAGATCCTCTATTTGTCCTTGATCTTTGAGAGTTTGATTATTATATGTGTTGCGGTAATCTCATTTGGGTTGAATATGTCTCATAGTCTTTGACCTTGTATTTGGATATTTATATCTGTCTCTAGGTTTGGAAAGTTCTCCGTTACTATTTTTTGAATAAGCTTTCTACCCCTTCCTCTTTCTCAACATCTTCTTGATGACTATTTGATGTGTTCTTTTGAGGCTATTCTCTAGATCTTGTAAGCATTTGTATTTTTGTCTCTTCTGACTGTGTATTTTCAAATAATCTGCCTTCAATATCACTGATTCTTTCTTCTCCTTGATTGATTTTGCTGTTGACATTGTCCCATACATTTTTCAGTTTATCTATTGTGTTCTCAGCTCCAGGATTCCTATTTGGTTAAATTTCTCTGTTAAATTTTTGAATTCCTTTTCTGTGTTATGATGGAGTTTGCTGAGTTTCCTGAAACTGTTATTTTGAATTCTTGATCTGGGAGCTCACACATCATCATCTCATTAGGTCAGTTACTGGCTCCTTGTTTTGTCTATTGGGGAGGTCATGGTTTCCTGTTTGCTCTTGTTTTTTTATGAACATATATCTGTGTCTTCATATTGAAGGATTAGTTATTACAGTCTTAACTGTCTAGCTTGGTTTGATCATTCAAGAGTATGCCTGTCTAGAAGTTTTGTGCAGTGACTGTTGATTTCCCTTAACCCAAGATAGCTACATCCTTTTCTGCACTAGGTGGTGCCCTGTGCCCAGGTTTGTCACTTTTCTTCCAGAAGTTTGGAGCACTGTTCATCCCAGATGGAGTGTCCCAAAGAAGATACCCCAGATTTTGGGGAAGACTGGCTAGATGTTTGTTCCCAAAGGACCTGTGTAGCATGTTTCCTACAGCATGGTGCTGATAAACATCCTGTCTTGTTTTGGCATCACATTTTGTTCAGATAAAGAGCAGCTACTGAGATACATGTGCTGGGATTTGCTACCCTCCCCTCACTCTTTAGCTGCCCTTAGGATATTTTACCATATAGATGTTCATAATACTTCCCATGGGTTGAGTTAGGAATGGTTTTTCTGTGAAAGAGCGGTTTTCCTCATGATGGTGAGGAAGCTGGCTGTCTGCCTTAATCTACTTTTTCCAGTGTAGAAACTTTGATTTTCTGGGCACGGTGTCATGATTAGAGTGGTCCATTTCTCTTACTTTATGGTAATGGTTTCACTTATCTGTGATCTCTGGGATCACTATGGCCTCAGTTTTGAGTTCAGGGATATTCCTGGTGATAATCTTGGCAGCAGATAGTTCTTTTTGGTTTTCTGTGGATAGAGAAGCCAGATTGCTTATGCTCTGTCATTTTGGTTCCCCATTGAATTACCTGAGTACCTTTGTAAAGAAATCAATTTACCATGTATGTGTGGATCTAATTCTGTTCTTATACTAATACCACACTCTCTCTTTTTGAGGTTCTTTATTCAATTTATTTACTTTCATATCCTTTTTACACCCTCTGTTTAGATTAAGTTCTCACCCTCTATTTAGATTAAGATTAAGGGAAGAAACTTTGTTAGATTCATCTTTGTATCTAGAGAACCTAATGTAATACCTGATACTAATAAACTTATGGATAGAATTTATTCATTGATTAATGTAGCTTTATAGCAAGTCTTGAAATAAGACAGTTTAAGTCCTCCAACTTATTTTTCAAAACAATTTTGGCTGTTTTAGGTAATTTGTATTTCTATATAAATTTAAGTATCACCTTGCCAAGTTAAACTAAAGAAAACAAAAACGCCGCCAAGGTTTTGATTGTAATTACACTAAATCTGCGGGTCAGTTCTCAGAAAATTGACATGTTGAGTCTTCAGATCCATGAACATATAATTTTTTTATTTATTTAGGTTTTCTATAATCTCTCCCAGGATTGTTTGCTAGTTTTCATTGTACAGATCTTGACCTTGCTTTTAGAATTTGATATAAAAAAATTTACTGCATAATTTTAAGGCATACATGTTTTGATATTCATACACATAGTGAAGTGATTACTACTAACAAATTTACTTATTGACCATCTTACACAGTTACCTTTTTGTGGTATCTAAAATTTATTCTTTTTAGCAAATTTCCAGTGTACCATATTATTAACTGAAGTCCCTGTGCTGTACATTATATCTCTAGACTTACTTATCCTACATATTTATAACTTTCTATCCTTTGACCTATATCTCCACATTTTCTCCCACCCACTCACCCCTGGTAACCACTATGCTAATCTGTTTCTATGTATTTATTTTTTTTTCTTTTGATTCCACATATAAGTGAGATCATACAGTATTATTTTTCTGTTTCTGGATTACTTCATGTGGCATAATGTCCTCTAAGTTCATCTGTATTGTAACAAATGGCAGATTCGCCTTTTTGAAGACTGAATAATATTTCATTTTGCATGCGTGTGTGTGTGTATGTGTGTTTATATACCATAATTTCTGTACTCATTCATCTTTCGATGGAGACTGCAGTTGTTTCCATATCTTGCCTATTGATGATAATTTTGCAGTGAACATGGAAGTGCACATATCTTTACAAGATAGTGACTTTATTTCCTTTGGTTATAAATCTAAAAGAGGGATTGCTGGGTTATTTGATCTATTTATAATTTCTTTAGGGACCTCTTAAGGTACTGTTTTCTGTAATGGCTGCTGCACTAACTAACATATATACCTACCATCTGTGTACAAAACTCTATACTGGTTTTCATAATGACTCTACCAATTTACATCCCCCCGCAACAATGTACAAGTGTTGCCTTTTCTACACACCCTTGTCAACACTTAGTTTATTATCTCTGTGTTTTTGATAATAGCCACCCTAACAAATGTGAGCTGATAATTGTGGTTTTGATTTGTATTTCCCTGATGATTAGTGATGTTCAGTATCCTTTCATATACCTGTTGGTCATTTTTATGCCTTTGGAGAAAATGTCTATTCAGATCCTTTGACCGTTTCTTAATTAGGTCATATTTTTTTGCTTTTAAGTCATGCAAATTTCTTATATATTTTGGATATTAACCTCTTATCAGATATGTAATTTACAAATATTTTCTCCTAATCCGTAGGCTGCTTTTTCATTTCATTGTTTGTTTCTATTGCTGTGTAGAAGCTCTTTAGTTTGATGCAATCCCACTTGTTTGTTTTTTATTTTGTTGCCTGTGGTTTTGGTGTCATATCTAAGAAATTAATAAACAGAGATCCAGAAGATGGTGGAATAGTAGCAGCCCACAAGCCCACAAGTGAGCCCATCTCAAGGAGAGAATCAAAAGTTCCAGGCGGATGCCTACCTATGGATAGCTCTTCTCAGAAAGAACATTGTAAAACCCCAGAAAAGTGATGCAGATATTCAGAGGGAAGGAGAAGGTGGCAGGGAGATTTATTTGACATGATCAACGGGATCTGTGTGGGGAGGCATCTACACATGGGGAAGATTAGGAGGAAAGAACTCTGGACCATCAAGCTTACCCTGCAGGCACTGTGGCCTGAGTTGTGAGGGGGCTCCCTCTACCACTGCTGACCTGGGAGCTGCCTAGAGTCTGTGCAGAGACACAGTAGGCACAGTAAGGATCTAGTGGCTGGGCCAATCACAGATTTCTACAGCTGATGCCAACCCGAGGTCTCAGATACATAGCACCAGGTCTGCATGGGACTCAGCTTTGCAGCAGTAGCCTTTGCACTGACCCCATTGGGCTGGGGAGGGAGCTAGCTGAACATACGCTGCCCTGTGCCATGCCCTGTGAATGGGAGCTGAGTGCCCCTCCCCTCAGTGCAAAATCTGAGCAGAAGAGGTGCTTCGGACACCACAGGTACCAGCTGCGAAGCTTTGGGTGACTGCCTCAGCAGGATCTGGGAGGGAGAACTCTGTAGTCTCTGGGCCACTGGAACTTGCCCCCACTCACACAACTTGGCATCCATGGTCCCCAAGCTGGTGGAACAGCCTGCCGCCTGTTTGGCACCACCTCCACAGTCCCCAGTCCTGGCTCTGAGGCTTTCATGTGGCTGAGACAAAGGCTCCAGCCCGTGGCTCCAGAGCTCCTGCCAGGCCTGTAACACCACCTCTTAGATCCTAGCATTGGGCCTGGACCCCAAGACCCCACCCCTGAGTCTTTACCACTGCCACTGCGCTGGCGGAACTGCCAGGGATCTCCCAGCCTCGAGCCACCATTATACCTGGACCTGGTTCAAGCATACACCCACAGCCTGATCACCCACAACCACTGCCTAGAAAGCCTCACCCAGCTGTCACTGTGACCTCTGTGGAGAAACCCAAGGCAGAGCCAATCCCCCACAGCACTGGCCTCCATGAAGAGGATCTCAGCCAGCCCCCAAATTGAATATCCTACAATAATCTGGGGAACAACCCACAACCCCACACAAAGATCATCCAGCACTGGCTTGAACTGTGGCAATCAGAGGGGAATGGGACAATAAAGAACAACTGCACTACAGGCTCTTTCTGCATGTGCCCCTCCCCTACCAGGTCAACATTATAGAGTAGAAAACAAGCACCATCTGGCAACCTCGCTTTCTGTAAATAAGCAGAAGAGTTCCCAGCAAAGGCGAACAGATGCCCTGTAAACCTGTTACCCCTGCACTTAGAGAAGGGGATTGCGATGAGAAGAAACCAACAAAAGAACCCTGGCAACATGAAAAAACAAAACAGTTTGACACCCCCAAGGGATCACAATGGAGCTATAGTAGTAGACTCCAACCACAAGGAAATTGTCAAAATGACAGACATGGAATTCAGAACATGGATGGTAAATAGGATGAATGGAGTAGAGGAGAAAGTTGAAAACCAACACAAAGAAGTGAAAAAATATTTCAAGAAGTCAATGAAAAAGTCACCGAAGAACTAGACTACATAAGAAAGGGTATAATAGAACATAAAAAAATGAAAGGATCATGTAGGGAATTTCAAAACACAGAAGAAGCCTTCAACAACAGATTAAACCAAGGAGAAGAAAGTATATTAGAGCTTGAAAACAAGGCTCTTGAGCTAACCCAGTCATTCAGAGACACAGAAAAGAGAATCAAAAATACTGAGCAATCACTTAGATATGGGATTATGCAAAGTGAACTTATATAAAAATTATAGGTATCCTTGAGGGAGAAGAGCAAAAGGCATGAAAAATCTATTTCAGGGAATTATTAAGAAAACCTTCCCTTGTGTTGCCAGAGATTCAGACCACCAGATACAACATGGTCATCGAACACTGGGAAGATTCATAGCAAATAGGACATCTCCAAGACACACAGTAATCAACCTGGCCAAAGTCAAAATGAAGGAGAAAATTCTACAAGCAGCAAGAAGAAAGCAACAGCTAACCTACAAAGGAAAACCCATCAAGGCTAACTGCAGACTTCTCAACGGAGACCTTACAAGCCAGAAGGGATTGGGGCCTCATCTTCAGTCCTCTTAAACAAAACAATTGCCAGCCTAGAATTTTGTATCCCGCAAAACTAATGTCACAATTGACAAAGAAATAAAGACTTTTCCAGGCAAGCAATCACTGAGGTAATTTGTCATGTTCAGACGAATTGCCCTGTAGGAAACGCTCAGGACTGCATTATATGCAGATCACCACGATAGACACCAATGAAGGTAAAATCATTCCCCCACGTCTGAAGTTCACAGCTCATATAAAACAATAGTACAAGAGGGAAAACAAAGTAGTAGGTTTTACCCAGCATGATGAACAGGACAGCATTCCACTTATCAATCCTATCACTCAATGTTTATGGTCTGATTGCCCCCCTCAAAAGATATAGGCTGACTGAATGGATAGGAAAAAAAACAAAACACAAACCAAGTATTTGCTGTCTCCAGGAAATACATCTAACCCACGAGAACAGACACAGACTCAAGATGAAGGGCTGGAAAAAAAAATTCCGTATAAATGGAAACCAAAAGAGAGCAGGTGTAGCCATTCTCATATCAGATAAAATTGACTTTAAATCAATAATAGTAAAGAAAGACAAAGATGGTCCTTATATAATGATAAAGGGAACAATTTAAAAAGAAGACATAACAGTCCTAAATATATATGAGTTTAATATAGGAGCTCCCAGATACATAAAGCAAATTCTGCTAGGTCTAAGCAAAAAGATAACTAATAGCATCATAATTGCCAGGGACTTCAACACTCTATTGTCAGAGCTGGATAGGCCATAATAGCAGAAAATAAATAAAGCAACACTGTACTTAAATGGGTCTCTAGAACAAATGGACTTGGCAAACATTTGCAGAACATTGTATCCCAAAACTAATGAATATACATTCTTCTCAGCAGCACATGAGACATTCTCCACGACTGATCATATTTTAGGCCACAAAGCATGTCTCAACAAATTAAAAAAAATAGAAATCATGCCATGTATCTTCTCAGAGCACAGTGGAATAAAACTGGAAATCAATTCCAATGTAAACATTCAATTCTACACAAAGTCATAGAAATTAACCAACCTGCTGCTGAATGATTATTGGGTCAATGAAGAAATTAAGATGGATGGAAATCAAAAGATTCCTCAAACTGAACAACAAAGGGGACATAAGCTATGAAAGTCTATAGGATTCAGCAAAAGTAGTCCTAAGGGGAAAATTCATATCCTTAAATGTTTACATCAAAAAGATAGACTACAAATTCACAACCTAACATAACATCTCAATGAACTAGAAACAAATAACAAACCAAATCCAAAGCCAGCAGAAGAAAAATAACAAAGGTCAGAGCAGAACAAAATGAAATGAAAACTAATATAAGAATACAAAGATTAAATAAAACAAAATCAACCTCTTGCTAGATTACCCAGGGATAGAAGAGGAAGGACCTGAATAAGCTCAATAAGAAATGAAAAAGGAGATATTACAACTGATAGCACAGAAGTACAAATGGGACCTGATCAAATTAAAAAGCTTCTGCACAGCCAAGGAAACTATCACTAGAGCAAACAGATAACTTACAGAATGGCAGAAAATATTTGCATGTTACACATCTGATAAAGGGCTGATAATTAGAATCTATATAGAACTCAGAAAAATCAGCAAGAAAAAATCAAACAACCCTATGAAAATGTGGGCAAAGGACATGAACAGAAACTTTTCAAAAGAAGATAGACTAATGACTAACAAAAATATCAAAAAATGCTCAACATCTCTAATCATCAGGGAAATTCAAATCAAAACCACAATGAGATATCACTTATCTCCAGTGAGAATGGCCTTTATCAAAAAGTCCCAAAACAATAAATGTTGGTGTGGATGCGGAGAGATAGGAACACTCATACACTGCTGGTGGGACTGCAAACTAGTACAACCTCTGTGGAAAGCAATATGGAGATACCTCAAAGAGATACAAGTAGAACTACCATTTGATCCAGCAATCCCATTACTGGGCATCTACCTAAAAGAACAAAAGACATTCTATAAAAAAGACATCCACACTCGAATGTTTATAGCGGCACAATTCACAATTGCAAAGATGTGGAAACAACCCAGGTGTCCTTCAATACACGAGTGGATTAATAAAATGTGGTATATGTATACCATGGAGTACTATTCAGCTATAAGAAACAATGGTGATATAGCACCTGTATTCTCCTGGATAGGACTGGAACCCATTCTACTAAGTGAGGTATCCCAAGAATGGAAAAACAAGCACCACATGTACTCACCATCAAATTGGTATTAACCGATCAACACTTAAGTGCATATATAGTAATAACATTCATTGGGTGTCAGGCAGATGGGATCGGGGAGGAGGGGATGGGTATATACACACCTAATGAGTGCGGTGTGCACCGTCTGGGGGATGGACACGCTTGAAGCTCTGACGTGGGTGGGGGATAGCAAGGGCAATATACATAACCTAAACATTTGTACCCCCATAATATGCTGAAATAAAATAGAGAAGAAATATGCTTTGAGGAATCTAAAGCAAAAGCAATCGACCTAAAACTTATATTTATGCATTCCTACTAAATTATAGATCCTGTCATTGTATAGCTATGATTTAATAAGATATTTTAACAATAATAAAACATTTCAGAATTTTGCTAAAAAAAGCAATACAGAATATTCATGAATACTATGAAAATCTCTATGCACATAAACTAGAAAATATACAGAAAATGGACACATTCCTGGAAACTCAAAACCTCTGAAGTCTCAATCAGGAAGAAATAGAACTCCTGAACAAACCAATAAATGAGCAGCAAGATCAAAGCAGTGATAGATAAATCTTCCAACAATAACAACAACAAATTCCCCAGACTAGATGAATTCACAGCTGAATTCTACCAGATGTACAAAGAAGAGCTGGTACCCATACTACAGAAATTATTCCATAACATTGAGAAGGAGGGAATCCTACCCAACTCATAAAGCCAGTATCACCTTGATACCAAAGTCAGGAAAGGATGCAAGAAAAAAAGAAAACTACAGACCAATTTCCTTTATGAATACAGATGCAAAAATCCTCAATGTCCTTCTGTGTTCTTTGATTAGAGAATTTAATCCATTAAAGTAATTATTGATAGGAAAGTATTTGGTGTTACCATTTTGTTAATTGTTTTCTGGCTCTTTTTTCAACCCTTTTTTTCTTTCTTACTCTCTTGCTATTTTCCTTTGTGATTTCATGATTTTCTGTAGTGGCATGCTTTGATTCATTTCTCTTTATCTTTTGGATATCTACTATAGGTTCTTGCTTTGTGATTACCATGAGGATTATATAAAACATCTTATCATTATACTAATCTATTTTAAGCTATTGAAAACTTAACTTTGGTCACATACAAAAGTTATGCACTTTTAATCCCCCCTCATTTTATGTTTTTGATGTCATGGTTTATATCTTTTTATAATATGTATCATTCAACAAGTTAATGTAACTATAGTTATTTTTAATAATTTTGTCTTTTACCTTAGAGTTATAAGTGATTTATACACCACCATTACAGTATTAGAGTATTCTGAATTTGGCTATATATTAATATTTACCTTTACCAGTGATATTTATGCTTTCATATGTTTTCATATTACTAATTAGTGGCCTTTCATTTCAGCTTGAATAACTCTCTTCAGCATTTCCTGTGAGGTAGGTCTAGTGGTGATGAACTCCTTTAGCTATTGTTTGTCTGGAAAAGTCTTTATTTCTCTCTCATTTCTGAGGGTTACCTTTGCTGAGTAAAGTATTCTTGGTTGACAGGTTTTGTTTTTCTTTTAGCACTTTGAATATATCATCCCACTCTCCCCTAGCCTACGAAGTTTCTGCCTAAAAATCTGCTTATAGCATTTCTATGGCTCCCTTCTATGTGACGTACTTCTTTTCTTTTGCTGCTTTCAGAATCTTTACTTTGTCTTTGATTTTTGATAGATTCATTGTAAGGCAGCTTGGTGAACTCTTGTTTGGGTTGAATATGACTAGAAATCTCTGAGCTTTCTATGCCTGGATGTTTGCATCTTTCCCCAGATTTGAAAGTTTTGGCCATTATTTCTTTAAATAAGCTTTGTTTCCTTTTCCTTCTCTCTTCTTCTTCTGGAACTTCTAAATTTTATGAATGTTCGCTCTCTAGATTGTGTCCCATAGATCTTGTAGAATTTCTTCATTCCTTTTCATTATTTTCTTCCTTTTTTTTTTCCTCTGACCGAATAATTCCAAATGATCTGTCTTTGAGTTCACTTGTTCTTTCTTCTACTTGATGTAGTCTGCTGTTGAACATCTCTACGGAAATTTCAAACCAGTCATATATTTCAGCTTCAGAATTTCTGTTTGGTTCTTTTTTTTTTTTTCTTTTATTTCAGCATACCATGGGGGCACAGATGCTCAGGCTACGCATGTTGCCCTTGGTCCCCCCGCCCAAGTCCGAGTTTCAAATATGTCCATCCTTCGGGTGGTGTGCATTGCACTCATTGTGTATACAAATACCCGTCCCCTCCTCCCTCCTCCCCCCTCCCCCGCCCAACATCCAATAGATGTTATTCTTATATGTGCATTTATGTGTTGATCAGTTAATACCAATTTGATGGTGAGTACAAATGGATCCCGTTCTTCTGCTCTTGTGGTGCCCATTTTGGATAATGGGCTTAAGTTTAATCCAGGAAAGTATAAGAGGTGCTAGATCACTGTCGTTTCTTATGATTGGGTAATATTCCATTGTAAACATATACCAAATTTTGATAATCCACTCATGGATTGACGGGCACTTGGGTTGTTTCCACATTCTTGCAATAGTGAATTGTGCTGCCATAAACATTCGGGTGCAAAATCTATCTAGAACTCAAAAAAATCAACAAGAAAAAATCAAACAACCCCATCAACAAATGGGCAAGTGAAATGAACAGAAACTTTTCAAAAGAAGACAGAATAATGTTTGGTTCTTTTTAATTTTTCTCTCTCTTATTTAGGTTTTTATTTTGTTCTTTTTTTTTTTTGATTTTGTTAACTTATTCACCCATGTTCTCTTTTAATTCACTGAGCTTCTTTAGATTAATTATTTTGAATTCTTTGTCAGGTACTTCATGGATCTCCAATTCTTTGGGGTCAGTCACTGGAAGTTTATTGTGTTCTTTTGGTGGTATTTTGTTTCCCTGATTCTTCCGGATTCTTGTAGTCTTGAAAATAATTTGAAACTTTCAGAAATGTTGAAAACTAAGAACAGTACAAAGAATAGCTGTCTACTATTTACCCAGATTCATCTGTTGTTAACATTTTACCACTTTTGTTTATGATATGAGCGTGTTCTCCCTCTCTCTCCTGACTCTCTCTCCTTTTCCCCCTCTCTGTATATATATTTATAAATACATACATACTCACACATATATATATATATATATATATATATATTCACACATTTTTTTCAGCTGTAAGTATGTAACTTGCATACATCTTAGCCTCCTTATGCCTAAATGCTTCGAGGTATGTTTGCTAAGGGATGTTTGATGGAGATAATTTGAGGCTTGGGATGTTGTGATTCCTTCGATCAGATATTTATTATATTTTTTTTAGTTTTTCTAGCTATTTTCAGTGGCAGAGTTTATCTAAAATAACTTAGTCTGCCATTGCCAGAAGTATAATCTCCAATCTATCTTATTTTATTACTCAATACCAAAGTTTTATTCCATGTTATGTTTTATTATTGGTAGGGCCAGTGTCCCCTCACTACTCTTCTTTTTCAGAATTTCCTTACTGTTGCTACTTACTCATTTTTGTAAGAACTTTATAATAAGTTTGTGTAGTTACCAAATAATTTCTTTTGATAGTTTATACCATTAAATTATGAATAAATTAAGGAAAATTGGCATTGTTATTTTAATATTTTTCATAAGATTATAATCTGTCTTTCCATTACTTCAAGACTTCTTTTAGGGTCCTCAGTAGCCATTTCCTTTCCTTTTATTCCTCTGTCCACAGCAAGATGGATTCTGGATATACTCTGAATATTGTAACAACCACTTGGACGCCTGCATGGAGCTCTCCAAGCTGATGAAGGACAGCCGCTACCAGCACTTCTTTGAGGCCTGTCGCCTCTTGCAGCAGATGATTGACATTGCTATCGATGGTTTCCTTTTGACTCCGGTGCAGAAGATCTGCAAGTACCCCTTACAGTTGGCTGAGCTCCTCAAGTATACTGCCCAAGATCACAGGTAAGAGATTGAGGGAGTGAGGGAGAGGACTTCCTCTACATGTTGGTCCTTATTGAGGATGTATGTCCTTTCCCCTTTTCTGGGCTTCTGTTAGCTTATCTGCAAAATAGGATGATACATTTTTGCTTACCTCACAAGGCTATTACATGTATAAAGTGAGGGAGTGCTTTTGTGAGATGCTTATAAAGTTATACATCAGTATACAAACAAAATCAGTATGTATCATCATTATCATACCATTAGGCCTTAACTTCAGGGAGCTTGTAGCCTGGTCCTTAGTCCTGAGTTCAGCCAAATGTATCATCTGATGCAATAATTGTTCAACTGTATATTACACTCTGTTTGATAGATTCAAATTTCCTGGTGACAGCCTGCCCAACTTGTACTGACCCTAAATTCCTCCTGTAAGGCTACATCCCTGACATTCGTTAGCCTTTTTCCCCCTCCTCTACCCAACCCCAACTGTACTTTTCCCTTAAATCCAGAGTATACTGGGGGAAAATAGACTTGGACTTCCCCAGAAGGTTTTCCAAAGTTTCTAAGTATTTTTAGGAAAACCAACCCAACAAGGACCAAGGATTTTACCATTCTCTGAATGGAAATGATACTCCTCACCTTCTACCAGTAAGGTACATGCTTGGAGTAATCTCAAGGAATGGGGATGGCTTACAATAAATGATCCCCACTCATTAACATGCCTTACCTCATGACCTAGAGCCCCCACCCTGTTTATAGTCTGCTTTTAATTGATGTTAGATTCCTCACCTTAGACTTGTTGGGCCAGCTGTGAGCTCTCTTCCTCCAATTGAGCACTCTAAGAAGAAAGAAAGCCTTTGCCCCATTTTCTCTAGCTTTCTGCTTGATTCTTACTAGGACTGCTTCCTATTTTCATTTGGAGCAATTGCCTGGTTTTCTTAGGGCTGACTTCCAGACCTAGATGCATTAGGCCAAGGGTGTGGGCCAGTTAGTTTGGTTTATGTCAAGCATCTCGGCCAATCCCTGGGTTTGTTTTTAGTGCTATTGCTTCTTTAGAAAATCATGGGTCATCAGAGGGGCAAGATGGCTGACGAGAAAAACCACCAGCCAGAGAGTCTCTGTGAGAAAGACAGATTTTAGAAGAAAATAGAAAAAAAAATAGGCAGACAAACACAGGTAGGATGAGGGTCGGAAGGAAGGGTACCTGAAGCTACAAAAGACTCCCTGGGAAGAAGTTTCAGAAGAGAACTGGAAGGAGAAAGGCCCCTGAGAGGATTGGAGACCAGCGACAGGGGTAGGTGAAGTAGTTAAATTTCCTCCCCCCTTGCATTTCGGGCTGCTGGTGGACTCCTGAGCAGTTGGAGAGACCTGCCAACACCAGCCCAGAGATGGCTGAGGCCAGTGATTGGTGAGCCTCTTGCGGGCAGGACACCAGGCTCCTAGCTCCCTCGGGGCACTGCCTGCCGCAGACCCGAGCTGATCAGCAGGCACCATATTGCTTCATTTTCCCTTTCTCCTTCCCTATCTGCAGCTGCCAAGAGAGACAATTTAGCCACTGCCTGGAGGTACCTGTAGGGAATGGAACCTTTTTTTGGGGGGGATCCCTAAAGCAGACTGAGGGGTACTCAGACTGTGAGCTCCCTGCCCCCAACCCTCCCAGGTGCTGCTTGCCTGGTGACTCCAGGAAAGGGGGGAAAATCCCAAGAAGGAGAGACATTGATGCAGCTTGGGCACCCCATGGGTGACTTGAGGCCAACACTCCTCTCCCCTGGCAGGGTCAGGGATTGAACTCTGGGGCCCAGGGGACAAGCCTGCAGGTCAGATCCCGTACACCCAGGTCTCAGTCACATTGCCAGGGCCACAGAAGGTATATTCGTGAATGAGCCTACTGAGGTGTATGTGCCTTCAGGGGCAGATCAGCGTGATTGAGGGGCAACTCTTCTCTCACAGGAGGGCCATGCACCTAGGTCAGGATGCGATCCTGGGCAGGGAACCTCTCAGCCTGCATCACAACCAGGGGAGATCCGCTTGTTTGAGGTCCTGCCTGCTGGCAGAGGCCTGGGAGAAACCACAGAATAGGGGAGGCTGGAAAGGAGTGAGGCCTGTTCCAGACTGCAGGTCTAAGACTGCCTCACCCCCACACACAGACTTTTCGGCTGATTAGGGCAACTTCAGCCCCTCCTTGGCAGCTTTGCCCAGAAGCAGAGAACAGACCTTGGACCCCTGAAAAACAGCATTTGTGGAGCTTGTGGGGAGGTCACCCAACCCAGCTCCACCCAGCCTCATTCCCCCACGTTCCCCCCTTGAGGTGTAGAATAAGGAAACACCTGGAAGTCCCAGGGCCACACCCACTGCCTGAGGCACTAGACTGCCTCTCCAGAGGAACAAGAGCTGGTTACAGGACCCAAAAACAACACTGCAGCCTGCTCCTACCAGCAAGTGCCACCTACTGACAGGGAGGTCAATTTGTACACCCTTTTACTACATCTACTGACTCATAATACAGGGTGTGGTCAAATCTCACCCACAAACACCACCTACTGGCTCAGAGACTAAACGGGGCATGTCATTATCCAAACCAAAATCTAAAGGTAAGAAGCAACAGCTGATCCAGATGGGAAGGAATCAGTGAAAGAACTCTGGAAGTAGGAAGAATCAAATGGAAAGCACACATCCAAAGGGGAATACCAGCTCTCTAGCAATGGACATCAACCAAATTCAGAACACTAAAAGGACAAAAGAAAAATATCAAACATGTAAGAAAACTCAATGATATGCAAGAGAAAATGGATAACCAATGCAACAATACCAAACAAAAAAAGGCAGGATTTGGAAGAAAAATTCACTAAAGAAATTGAAATATTAAAGAAAAATCAAACTGAACTTGTGGAAATGAAGAATTTATTCAAGGAATTACAAAACACAGTGGAAAGCCTCAAGAGCAGTGTAGATCAAACAGAAGAAGGAATATCAGGGATTAAAGATAACACCTTTCAATTAAATTAGTCAGTCACAGAGATAGAGCAGAGAAATAAGAGAAAAGAACAAAGTCTACAAGAAATATGGGATTATGTGAAGAGGGCTAACGTGAGAATCATAAGTATCCCTGAGGGTGAAGAAGAAAATACAGAATGGTTGGAAAAGCTATTTGAGAATATAACAGAGGGAAATTTCCCAGGCCTTGTTAAAAATATAGATATCCAGGTACAAGAAGCTCAAAGGCCTCCTGGGAAATTTATCGCAAACGAGAGCACACCATGACACAGAGTCATCAGACTGACCAAAATAACCACCAAAGAGGCCCTCCTATGAGCTGTAAGGTGAAAGAAGCAGGTAACCTACAAAGGAAAACCCATCAGAATAACAGCAGACTTCTCAACTGAGACCTTACAAGCAAGAAGAGACTGGGGCCCCATTCTCACTCTTCTCAAACAGAATAATACTCAGCCTAGAGTATTGTACCCTGCAAATAAAGACATTCTCAGACAAGCAAAGACTGAGGGAATTCACCAAGACGAGACCTGCCCTCCAGGAAGTACTAAAAACACTGTTACAAATGGATCATCACAATAAACACTCACGAATGTAAAAAAAACCCAAAAGCTAAACATCAAAGGCCAGATGCCACAATGGCTCAAGAGAGAAAGCAAAGCAAGAAAGTTAAACTCAACAGGATGAACAGAAATCTTCCCCACTTATGAATTGTCTCAATAAATGTGAATGGATTGAACTGCCCACTAAAGAGACATAGGCTGGCCAAATGGGTAAATATACACAAGCCAAGTATCTGCTATCTTCAGGAAGCACATGTAACCCACAAGGATGCATTCAAACTCAAGGTGAAGGGATGGAAAACAATATTTCAAGCAAACGGAAGCCAAAAGAAAGCTGGTGTGGCAGTTCTGATTTCAGATAACTTAGTCTTCAAATTCACAAAAGTAATGAAAGATAAAGATGGTCACTATATAATGGTGAAGGGTACGATTCAACAAGAAGACATAACAATTATAAATATGTATGCACCTAACTCAGGTACACCCAGATTCATAACCTAAATCCTACTTGATCTAAACAAAATGATAAACAACAACACTATAATAGCTGGAGAATTCAACACCCCTCTGACAAAACAGGACAGATCCTGCAAATGGAAAATAAACAAAGAAAGAATGAACAAATATGCCTGAGTGACATTTACAGAACATTCTACCCCCAAAACAGTGAATATATGTTTTTCTCATCAGCTCATGGGTCATTCTCTAAGATTGACCATATTCTAGGCCACAAAGCATGTCTCAAAAAATTTTAAAAAATGCAAATGATACTATGCATCTTCTCAGACCACAGTGGAATAAAGTTAGAAATCAACTCCAACAGAAACTCTCCTGTGAACACAAAGTCATAGAAACTAAATAACCTTCTGCTGAAAGATTATTGCATTAAGGAGGAAATCGAGATGGAAATCAAAAGATTCTTTGAACTAAATGATAAAGGAGACACACGTTATCAAAATCTGTGGGACACAGCTAAAGCAGTCCTGAGAGGCAAATTTATTTCCATAAATGCCTACATCTAAAAGACAGACCACAAATAAATAATCTAATGAATTGTCTCAAATAACTGGAAAAGGATCAGCAAACCAATCCCAAACACAGCAGAAGAAAAGTAATAACAAAGATCAGAGCAGAACTAAATGGAATTTATAACAAAAAAACTATACAGAAGATTAATAATACAAAAAGTTGGTTCTTTGGAAAAATAAAATGGACACGCCTCTCGCTAGATTAACGTGAAGCAGAAAAAAAGGACTCTAATAAGGTCCATCAGGAATGAAAAAGGAGGAATTACAGCTTATGCCTTGGAAATCCAAAATATCATCTATGAATACCATCAAAACCTCTATGCACATAAATTTGAAAATATGGAGGAAATGGAAAAATTCTTAGAAAGACACAGCCTCCCTAGACTCAATCAGGAAGAAATGGAATTCCTGAACAGACCAATATCAAGTACCAAAATTGAAGCAGCAATAAAAAATCTTTCTAAAAAGAAAAGTCCCAGACCAGATGGTTTCACATCTGAATTTAACCAGACCTACAAAGAAGAACCGGTGCCTATCTTGCAGAAATTATTCCACAACATCGAGAAGGAAGGAGTCCTCTCCAACACGTTTTATAAAGCTTACATCACCTTGATACCCAAACCAGGAAAAGATGCAACAAAAAAGAAAACTACAGACCAATATCCCTTATGAATATAGATGTAAAAATTCTCAAAAAAATCCCAGAAAACCAAATTCAGGTGCTTATCAAAAAAATAATCCATCACAACCAAATGGTCTTCATCCCAGAGATTCAGGGATGGTTCAACATACGTGAATCTATAAATGCAATTGACCACATAAATAGAAGCAAAAACAAAGACCATATGATCCTCTCAATAGATGCAGAAAAAGCATTCAACAAAATTCAACACCCTTTTATGATAAGAACACTTAACATAATAGGCATAGATGGACTTACCTAAAAATGATACAAGCCATATATGACAAACCCACAGCCAACATCATTCTGAATGGGGAAAAATTGAAAGCATTTCCACTCTGACCTGGAACCACACAAGGTTGCCCTCTATCACAGATTCTATTTGACATAGTGCTGGAAGTCCTGGACAGAGCAATCAGACAAGAGAAGGAAATCAAGGGCATTGAAATGGGGGCAGAGTGGTCAAATTATCACTCTTTGCTGATGATATGATCTTATATCTAGAAAACCACAAAGATTCTGCCATGAGACTACTGGAATTGCTAAACAAATTCAGCAAATCTCGGGTTAAAAAATCAACGTAAGCAAATCAGTAGCATTCCTATATGCTAACAGCAGTCAAACTGAGAACCAAATCAAAGACTCAATACCCTTCACAATAGCAACAAAGAAAGTAAAATGCCTAGGAATACATTTAACTAAGGAGGTAAAAGAACTCTACAGGGAGAACTATGAAACACTGAGGAAGGAAATAGCAGAGGACATAAACAGGTGGAAAACCATACCATGCTCATGGGTCGGCAGAATCAACATTGTTAAAAAATGTCTGTACTGCTCAAAATGATCTACAGATTCAGTGCAATCCCTATTAAAATACCAACACCATTTTTCACAGATATAGAAAAAATAATTCTATGCTACGTATGGAACCAGAGAAGACCCCATATAGCAAAAGCAATCTTAAGCCAAAAGAACAAATTGGGAGGCATCAATTTACCAGACTCCAAGCTATAGTACAAGGCTATTGTAACTAAAACAACATGGTTCTGGCACAAGAATAGAGACATAGACCAATGGAACAGAACTGAGAACTGAGATATACAACCATCTTCATATAGCCATCTAATATCTGACAAAGCAGACAGAAACGTACACTGGGGAAAAGAATCCTTATTCAATAATTGGTGCTGGGAATATTGGATAGCCACACATAGAAGACTGAAACAGGATCTGCACCTTTCACTTCTCACAAAAATCAATTTACAGTGGATAAGAGATTTAAACCTAAAGCATGAAACTATAAGAATCCTAGAAGAAAATGGAAAAACTCTTGCAAACATTGGCCTAGGCAAAGAATTTATGAAGAAGACCCCAAAGGCAATCACAGCAATAACAAAAATAAATAAATGGGACCTGACCAAATTAAAAAG
>NW_012133970.1:6680042-6704495 GCF_000956105.1 Propithecus coquereli
TCTGGTATGCTTTATATATTCTGCTATTTAACCTGTCAAGATTTAATTTCACTAATTATATTTTTAGGTTCTAGAAGAATAAGTTACTTATTTTTTGAAATTTGCCTGATTTTTATTTGATGATACTCATTCAAAAATTTGTCTACTCTGTAGACATTGGCCTAGGCACAGAATTTATGAAGAAGACCCCAAAGGCAATCACTGCAACAACCAAAATAAATAAATGGGACCTGACCAAATTAAAAAGCTTCTGCACAGCCAAAGAAACTGTCACAAGAGCAAACAGGCAACCTACAGAATGGGAGAAAAAATTTGCATGTTACACATCTGATAAAGTACTGATAACTAGAATCTATATAGAACTCAGGAAAATCAGCAAGAAAAAATCAAACAACCCTATGAAAATGTGGGCAAAGGACATGGACAGAAACTTTTTACAAGAAGATAGACTAATGGCTAACAAACATATGAAAAAATGCTCAACATCTCTAATCATCAGGGAAATGCAAATCAAAACCACAGTGAGATATCACTTATCACCAGTGAGAATGGCCTTTATCAAAAACTCATAAATAATA
The DNA here is from genome assembly GCF_000956105.1 of Propithecus coquereli. Classification (NCBI taxonomy): domain Eukaryota; kingdom Metazoa; phylum Chordata; class Mammalia; order Primates; family Indriidae; genus Propithecus; species Propithecus coquereli. Next base: position 6,680,621 of record NW_012133970.1, read on the forward strand.
AATGTTGGAGTGGATGTGGAGAGAAAGGAACACTCATACATTGCTTGTGGGACTGCAAACTAGTGCAACCTCTGTGGAAAGTAATATGGAGATACCTCAAAGAGCTACAAGTAGATCTACCATTTGATCCAGCAATCCCATTACTGGGCATCTACCCAAAAGAACAAAAGACATTCTATAAAAAAGACACCTGCACTCAAATGTTTATGGTGGCACAATTCACAGTTGCAAAGATATGGAAACAACCCAAGTGCCCATCAATACATGAGTGGATTAATAAAATGTGGTATATGTATACCATGGAGTACTATTCAGCTATAAGAAACAATGGTGATCTAGCACCTCTTGTATTTTCCTGGATAGAGCTTGAACCCATTCTACTAAGTGAAGTATCCCGAGAATGGAAAAACAAGCACCACATGTACTCACCATCATATTGGTTTTAACTGATCAACACTTAAGTGCACATATGCTAATAACATTCATCGGGTGTTGGGCAGGTGTGAGGTGGGAGGAGGGGTGGGCATATTCACACCTAATGGGTGTGGTGAGCAGCATCTGGGGGATGGACACGCTTGAAGCTCTGACTCAGGTGGAGCAATGGCAATATATGTAACTTAAACATTTGTACCTTCATAATTTGCTTAAATAAAAAAATTAGAAAAAGTAAATAAATAAAAGAAAAGAAAAGAAAATCATGGGTCATGTACTTTAGTGGTTCTTGTGCCCTAGATAGATTTCAAATTTTACCCCAAATGTGAAGGCATTGGGCTCTCCTTTTGTGTGAGTAACAAGGGCAGTGATAGCTCTGTGTTCTGTGCCCTTTTGGCTTTGAGGAAGGCATGTGGAGCAGGAACTTGCAAAGGAGGACCCTTCACCCTCCTCCCTAGTGCAGTTTACTAGCCAGAGGGTAGTGGCAATGCTCATTAAACATGAAATTTGGAGGTGACTTGAGGAGACTTAAGATAGCCCACTGCAAGAACTGAGTTCTAAGTTTTCTAAGGGTATGTTTCCTTGTGGAGGCTAGAAGAACATTGAAGAACCCATGCTAAAATTAAGACATTTGAAAATGAAAAGTAGAAAATATATGTGGCACCTAGAATTTTGGAAAGACTCTCCCTTCTTGTCATATTTCCTCATTCTATGGCTGGAAATACTGAGAACCAGAAAGGAAAAATAAAACAGCCTGTCTGTGGCAAATCAGGAACACAAAGCATGCGCAGTGGTCTGAGAGTCGAGGTTTTCAAAGAGTACTCTAGGTAATTTTTGTGCCCAGGAAGGTTTGTAAGCCATTGCAGCAACCAATCTGAAAAATCCTCTTCCAATTCTGTCAGCCTGTGGTGTCATAAACCTAAATGACCTCCACAATTGTACTACCTGGTGCTAAGTGACCAGAAGCAGCAACCATTGTACCTATATCTCAGTGGAGCAGCCTTCAAACCAGTTGTATTAAAACCTGGATATTCACATAGTGGTTCCCAAATGTTTTTATGTCATATCTCCTCATCTACCTAATTCCTGAGTATTTGTTCCATGGAACCTAACACTAGGCTCTAAAAATCATATTTGTGGACTAATAATATACACTAGGTAAATTATATGTTATATAATTTATCTTATGAGTCCCAGAGGAAAAAACACTTTGAAGCATAACTCAAAACTGTGTTAGTTTCTTAGGCCAAAACAACCCGAGGGCTTTGTTGGGTTTGGTGGGAACTAGCAAGATGGGACATTTGCATAATATTTGCCATTCCTATGCTGTTTCACCGTGTGACTAGAACTCCTGCCTCAAATACCTCTTGCCCTCTGGGTCCCTGTTCCCCTCTCCTCTCAGTTCCTGGGCTCCAGAGTGCTGATAGTGTAGCTCAGGCAGTGGCAGGTGACTTCAGTCTCTGTCTTCCTTCAGGTGACCTGTGGGGCCTTTTGGTAGGTCTCAGGAAGTTGTATTAAGATGACAGCTTCTGCTATGCATATCAAGAGTAGCTTGGAGTTGAAGACGATTAGAGACTGCTGCCATCTTTGAGGCTTAGTCATGTGTTCAGACAGGTAGGCCTGAAATGCAGGTAGGCAGAGTGGCCTCTGAAGAAGATTAGTTGGAGAGTTATAAATTAAGAATAATATACTTCCTTTGCTTACAGAAGGGTATAGGGGTGACATATTTAATACTTTGCCCACCCCACAGTCCTTAAGCTGTCAAGAAGGAAGACTATGTATAAGAGGGAGATTAGCTGACATGTCCGGAACTAGAAAAATCTTGGTTTTGTCACTCTCCCCAATAGGGGCCTGGGCCCAGACCTCATCTGAGGGCCCAGGGGCTCTGACCAAGGTTCAGACTGGACTACAGCTATTTTCTTCTTTTCTCACTCACCTGTAAAGCTAGTGGGACAGGATAAAGATGGGTACATTGACCCTCTAGCCTTTGTGAAAAAGGAAGCCAGCTAAAAATGGCAAAAATAGACAGTATGGTACAGTGGCAGTGATGAATCCATGACTGGGAAGTACTTGGGGTCAGGCAGAAGTAAGGAGCATTCCCATGCCAGCACTATCCAATAGAACTTTCTGCAGTGATGTAAATGGTCTGTATCTGTGCTATCTAATACAATGTATTGACCACATGTAGCTATTGAGTACTGAGAAACATAGCTAATGTAACAGAAGGAGTAAATTTTAATTTTATTTAATTTTAGTTAAATGTGGCTAGTGGCTACCATGTCAGACAGTACAGCTCTATGCTTTACATCCCAGAAAGTGGATTAAAACACCAATGCCCTCAAATCAGAGAAAGGAAAGACACAGGAGACAGAAAATGGTTCCAAAGATCAGGAGTACTTATTTATGTTAGCGGCTTCTATGCTGCAACCTCCACTTCTATCATCACCCTATCTGCTTCTAAACAGCAGGCTTAGACAGTCCTGCCAGAGAGAAACGCTTTCATTTTTTGGTTTTTTTGTTTGTTTGTTTGAGACAGAGTGTCACTCTGTCACCCTGGGTACAGTGTAGTGATATCAGCATAGCTCACAGCAACCTCAAACTCCTGGGCTGGACTCCAACCATCCTCCTGCCTCAGCCTCCTGAATAGCTGAGACTGTAGGCATGCTCCACAATGCCTGGCTAATTTTTCTATTTTTAGTAGAGACGGGGTCTTGCTCTTGCTCAGGCTGGTTTCGAACTCCTGAGCTCAAGGAATCCTCCGACCTCAGCCTCCCAGAGTGCTAGGATTACAGTATTGAGCCACCGCGCCCGGCCCATAAAAAAACTTCTACAATGTTGCAGAGCCCAAAAGATTGCCCCATAAGCTGGAGCAACTAATTGTAAAAGGATGAAATGTAACAAAATAAATGTAAACTTTTGTGATTAGATCTAAGGTAAGAAATCAGTAGCTCAAGGACAGGCTGAGAGATAGATACAGCTTCTAGACAACATGTTTTAAAGAGACTTAAGAAGTGTTAGTTGATTATAGGCTCAATATGAGTCAGCAGTGGGATCCAGAGGAAAAGCTGATAATAGCTAACATTAAGAATCAATAAAGAAGACTTTTCTTACAGATTTGTTTTGAGGCAGAATAGACTGGTTAGGAGGAGTGAGAAGCCTGTCACTGGAGGTTATAAAATGCAATACTGCTTGAGGGCCATGGTTTTCGCAGGTGTGTAGAGCACAGATTAGATAGATGGATGCTGGCAGTTGTTAATAGAACTCTTTTCCCGGTGCCATTGTATGGTTCACCACCCCACTGTTCAATGTATTAAGAAAAAAAAGGCAGTTGTTGCACATCTTCTTTTCTCCTTTTTTTTTTTCTAATTGGTATTCGAAGATTGAACAGATTAGTGACCACAAGGCATTTTCAGCTTCTCTAAAGAAAGGTGTTAACACTGAACTGTAATGCATCCTCTTGTCTTCTCGGTTTATTTTAGCTCCTCCAAACTGACTGAGATCTCACTTTCAGTCTGCCTTTCACAGGAGCCATTCAATTGGAAATCAAATCAGACAAGCAGAGAAAACTGAGCACGATGTGTAACTCTCAACACATGGGCTAAGCAAGGTGCCAGAAAGTGAGGCTGAGGGTTATAGTTCTGGGACTAGGGGTTTTGTGAGGCATCCCATGTGATGTCTCTACTAGAGAAATATTTTATTCATAATAATAATACTGCTAACATTTATTTTGAGCCGAGAGTAAAACAGTTTACATGGATGATTGCATTTAATTTATTAAACCCTCAATAAATTCTATAATTCTCCCCATTGTACATATGAGGAAATTGAATCAATGAGAGAGTAGGTGAGACTTGCCAAAAGCCACACTGCTAGTCAGTGACAAAAAGTGAGGTTTAAGCCCGCAGAGTCTGGCTTCAGACTCTGTGTTCTTAAGTACTATGCTATATCCTATCTCTATATTATGCTGAAGGAAAGGTGGGGATATTATTCCACAGTGATTTTGGGCAAAATCTCCCTAGAAATAGATGGTGTGAGAGTTGCTAAGGTTGTCTGGACTGTGCTATGTATGAGGCTCCCTTCTTGGTCCTTGGCTGGTTGTATCACATAGGACACCAAAATAGTGCTGTAAAAAACTAGCAGTCTTTTTGTCTCTCATGTGAAATAAATCTGCAGGTAGGAGGTCTGTGGCTGGTATGGTTGCTCCATGGTCATCAGAAATGTATAGCTTTCTGCTATCCTATGTCTAGGGTATGGACCCTGTTCTTATGGCCCAAGATGGCTACTAGAACTTCAGCCATCACATCCTCATTCCAAGCATCAGGATTCAGTAAGGGCTAAAGAAGGGTGTGCTCCCTTCCTTAAAGGTGATTTCTCAGAAGTCTTGCCTAATGCTTCTATTTACATATCACTGGACAGAAGTTAGTCACATAGTCATCCCTGCTGAAACAAAGGATAGGATATGTAGTCTTTTATTCCAGGTACCATGGATTTCCATCTGAAAATCAGAACTCTGTTACTAAGGAGGTTGAAGAGAGTAGATGTTAGATTGGCATCTAGCATGTTGATTCTATGGCACATTGGCTCATTCAACTTGCACTCTTGTGTCTTCACAGTGACTACAGATATGTGGCGGCTGCTTTGGCTGTCATGAGAAATGTGACTCAGCAGATCAATGAACGCAAACGACGTTTGGAGAATATCGACAAGATTGCCCAGTGGCAGGCTTCTGTCCTAGACTGGGAGGTAGGACCCTTCCCAATATGGTGTTGGGGAGTTGGAATAACTTGGCAAAAGCTTCACATCTTATGAATTAGATGTGAAGAGCAAGAGGAAGGATTTAGGTTAGATCCAAGGCAAAACTTCCTGCTAATGAGAGGTGTTCAGTACTTGAGTAGCTTTCTAAGAAGATTGGAGAAATTTTTGTGACAATATTTCATTAAGAAATGAAAGTTTCATTTCTTTGGGTGTAGCCAGGAAACAATTGAGTTGACGTACTAACTTTTTGAAGCTCTTTCAAGTCCTGGATTTATGGTCACCAGATGTATACTTGGACATTCAGTAGTATTAAGTGTTAATGCTACCAAGTATTAAGTAGTATTAAATTTACCCTCAGACACGGAATATGAGGTTGGTTCTCTTGTTTCCAACCATGCAGGACGGCCAAGATACTTTTCTAGTTGGTGGGATTGCCTCACTTGACTTATCTACTAGATCTATCAAAGCCTGCACACTCAAAGCCATGGCCATCATTCCTACAAAATCCACAGACGAAATTCTATTTTTATCATCTTTTAAAAAAATAATCCCTAACAGCCTTCCATTTCATTGCAAACAGCCATGACTTGTCTGAACTCAGAAAGCCTTCCGTAGCTGAAGTCAATAAAACCTTACCTTCGTAGATGCCCACTAAGAGAACCAGGAGTAATGGCACTTCACATTGATCTCTGAGGCCCAAGTTGTATAGTCTGATAGTCCACAGGCTAATGTAACCAAAATGGGAGAGGCTAGACGTGCTACGAAGGAGGGAGCAGCAATCTTAAGCATTGTGGTCACAATATGGAAGTAGAGCCAGCTCCCTATTCCACTGTCCTCAACTCAGGTGTCATTTTTCTATGATTAAGCGATAGTGTCTCTCTTAACATTTCAAGTAGTTTTTAGCCTATTCTAAGGGGACCAGGCATCAGGTTTACAAACAGCTACTTAACCCAGGTCCAGAAAAAAAACCCATCTTTTCTTTTATTCTGCTACCTCTGTTCCTCCTTAATGTGGATAGCTGAAAAAAGACCAAAATTCTGATCAGTTAACATATTTTTGGGTCCTATTTGAAGCATAATGTCTCCATACAAGAGTAGAACAGCAGTGATTCTTTGAGATGCTGGGAGAGGAATCAATATAAAGAGACCCTCTTGCTCATAAGAGGAAACCAGTACTGGCCCAGATTTACTAGAAAATCATGGATTCTCCTTCCCTTGTGTCAGCTCTGCTTTGGCCAATTGCCTGATTAGAGGCAGAGAACTGGACCTAATGACTTCTAGCTAGCCCATCATCTCTAAGGCACTCTAAAATTATGGCCTTTTTCTGTCACTTTGGCAGGGTTCTCTGTAAGAGGACAGCAGCAGTTTCTTCTTAATCTCTGGAACATTTCCGCCTTTCCCAATGACTAGAAGACCTTTGAATTCCTCTCTGGAGCAGGGGCCACAGGGACCAAAAATAGCTTTAAATTCCCTGGCCTACCCAGGGAGCTTCAGTAACACCAAACTCCATAACACTGAGCTATGATTAAAGACTTGGCATCTCAGGAGGAATTTCCTGTGTGTTTGTCTGTGTATGGGCCACAAAGAGGCAATTCTAACAGTTTCTGCCTCCTTTTTTAGCATGATTGGTCCTGTAATCTCATCCAAGCCCAGACACTCCTTGCACCTTCCTGCTTGGTGAAGCCCCTCATCATCTAAATTGGTGTCTTATTCCATTTGGGCTACAATAACAAGATACCATAGACTGGATGATTTATAAACAACAGGAATTTATTTCTCACAGTTCTGAAGGCTGGGAAGTCCAAGATCAAGGAACCCACTAGATTCAGCATCTAGTTAAGGCCCTCTTTCTGTTTCATAGACTGCTGTCTTCTTGTTGGGTCCTTCACATGACAGAAAGGGCAAGGGAGCTCTTTGGAATCTCTTCTGTAATCCCATTCCATTCATGAGGGCTCTGTCCTCATGACCTAATCACCTCCCAAGGCCTCTTTTCCAAATACCATCACATTGGGGAATAGGTTTTAACATATGAATTTTATGTAAACACAGACATTTAGTCTATAGCAATTGATGGAAACATTTCAGAGGCATTCTGGGTCTCTTTGTCCAATTCCAGTTACCGTCTATGGGAACTAGGAGGTCCTAAAGTACCCTTCCCTTTGTCCCATCCCCTAGGTCTTCTGAAAAATAAATGGATCAGTAAAAGTGTCACCTATCCCTCTAAGTAGTAATAAATACTTTAGAGCAGTTTAGAGGATCAGCCCAAGGAAGCATGTGGTTGTGAACTTTCCTATTTAATCAGTAAATTTTAATAAACTGAGAAGAGAAGGAAAAACAATTACAAGAGGGTAAGTGGATTCTCTTTCTCTCCATCTATCATGGTCTTCCTTTCTTGCTGTCCCTTGTCCCTGTCCCCCTCTACTCATGTGGGAAGCAGAGAAACTTCTACCACCTGCTGAGGCTTACTCTTCAAGTAGAAAGAGACTGAGATAGACGACAGCAGGGATTGAGATACTTGGGCAGAAAGGGAGATTTACAGAGAAGATGAGAAAGGGAGAATGCTTGGCAGCTGGTACCTCTAGGGTTAAAGGATAACTGGCATAGAGAAGCTGCGGTAGTCCTAGGTGGTGGGCCTCTCATTTGGCCTCAGGGTGAACAAGAGAATGGGTCTTCCCAGCTCATGAAGTTGTAAAGCCTTTTGAGGATTCCCAGGAGTCCCTCCCTCCCTCCTTCCACACCAGGCCTATTTTGACATCCTCCTTCCCCAGTCTATGCCCAGCCTTGAGTGTTTCTAGGTGGATAAAGGTGCCATCTCTCCTGCCTGGCTGCCTCTCACCATTACATGTCCTTCCCAGGGTGAGGACATCCTAGACAGGAGCTCGGAGCTCATCTACACTGGGGAGATGGCCTGGATATACCAGCCCTATGGCCGCAACCAGCAGCGGGTCTTCTTCCTGTTTGACCACCAGATGGTCCTCTGCAAGAAGGTAATTCTGCCCCCTTCTTCCCTGAGGGAGATGGGCACCTTGGGGCACAAGCCCCTTCCTTTCTGTCATTCCCAGGTTCTCAACCAAGTAGGGAAAAACTACTGGCAGAAGAACAGGAGATTGGCAGCAATTCCATATCAGGAGCACTAGTGTGGCATGCATATCACAGGCAGGGCTGGCTTGTGAGCCATGAAACTCTGTAGTCGGTCCCTTTTGTCTTGATATATTTTTTACCCTTTGCCCTCATGGCCCTCATAGTGCTACTTCTCAATCCCTTCCACCCAGAGCTGATAGCCAGTTGGTTTTTACCAGTTGTTAAAAATATTGAAATATTTCTATCCCAGTTGGTAAACAGTAGCTTCCCCAAGTACCTTTCCTCATTTCTACTCTAATGGCTCTGGCCACCTGGCCCCTCTCTGCCCCAGGAACCAACAAGGGGCCTCCTGCTTTTGCCCTGACAGGTAGGTATCTGTGTGATATAGGAATTTTCCCCATTCCTCTACCCCATTTCCTATGCAAGGTGCATTGGTTCCCCACAACTCTCAACCATGTTCTCACCCACCCTTCCATCTTTGTAATCCATTTGAGGAGAGGTCTTAGTCTTACCACTGACCCTTGGATAATTCTGTGATTGTTGGTTTCTTGGCATCTTCTCCTTGGTTTGGGCGTGGGGATGACAGCATATGTTCTCAGCGTGATCCCTCCCTATGGGATACTGTTCCCCACACCTCCTCCCTAAATAACAGTAGGGAGTTCATACCAGTTTTGGCTCCGGGGACTGGCTGGGAAGAGTTTGGGACCAGGGAAAGTAAAAGACGAAGGAGGAACTGAGTGCTTAGAGTAACTTTCCAAATTTACTGTCCTACCTTTGCCTCTTTTACCATCATCTAGTCCCTTTGTCCTCTCCTTCACCCAGTAGTGAATACCTCTAAAGAGGAATGCTGAGTCACAAAACACTAGGGCAAACACTGCTAATTTTTTCTGTACTGAAACATGAACCCTGTTTGTTTTAAGACCCCTGCCCTCTGTTCGTGTGCATGTGTGTGCCACATATTGCATTAAATCTCTATCCATTTGCCTTTGACAGTGGATTGAGGGAAAAAATTGAGCTTAGATTCAGACTACCTCAGCGTTTGGCAATAAGATCTGAATGTCAGCCCTGGAACCAATAGCCAGCTAGTTAATAGGAATAATAACTACCTCAGTCTGGAGCTGACCCTGGAAGAGAGAACTTTTATGAGTCTGAAACTCAACTAAGCATCAATGCCTCTTTTTAGCTCCCAGCAACTCTTCCCAGGATTTCCATAAAATCAGGAGGCAGAATTTTTGAGGGTTAATTTAGGCAACCAAAGACATTCTCAGCGTATCAGCCATGTCACGAAAAGTCATATGCCCATTCTTCTCCCTAAGGTATGTTCATGCTCGGAACTAGCCACAGAGACAGCAAACAATTAGAAACCTTGTTTATTTTAGGGTTCCCCATCCCCAGACCCTGCTAATTTGGTATCTGTCAGCCGAGGCTGCAGTTACTTTAAGTAAAATGTGAGGCTGGGCTCTGTAAAGCAGTGGCTACAGGAGATAGGGCCAAGAGCCAGAACACAAAACAGTGAGGCAGAGGCTAGGAATAAAGGGGAAGAAACAAGTTGAATAGTAGACTCAGTTTAGGAACCAAAGGGCAGTGGAAGACCAAGATGGAGTGATGAGTCAACTTTCAAGCCAGCTAGCGGGAGCTAATAATCTGGAAGAAACTGGAAGTTAAGATAGGGCTGAGGGTTCAGACCAGCCAAGCTGGCAGGACGGGGGAAGCAGGCAACAAGGATGACAAAAACAAAAAAAAAAAAGAAAGAGAGAAACCATGAAGCAAGGATAGTTTCCCTCAAATGGTAGCTTTCTTGTTCTAGCAAGAACCACAGGCTTTTTTACTAGAGCCTGGGGTTACTAACTCCACATACCTGGGTCATCTTTACACTGGCTTCCCAGAGCATGAGCAGCTACACCCTGATTGTTCAAAGACCATTAAAATTATCTAATGTTTGTGTTGGGGATTTCCATTTGATATCTATTAATACAATAGATCTTTTCTATTCAGCAAACAGGGAATTAATTTTTGATAAATGATTGTGGGGCCAAAAGAAGGTATGCAAAGAGACAAGGTATTTTGTCTGCTGGGTCGTTCAGGGACCTTTTGCTATTACTACAGAAGATTATCTTCTTGAGATAGCGCTTGGAGGAATGGACGAGGCTTCCAGGAGGGTGAATATTCCTTTGACAAAGGAAATCTACAAAGAAAAGGAAGGGGAAGGGCCGAGACTAGGGCAGGTTGAGTAAGGTTCTCACTCCCCTCAGGCACACAATTTAAAAGGATGTCCAAAAGCTCAGTAATCCTTTTTACAAGGAATAAAGCAGGTAAGGAAGGTAAATAATCAAATGTCACTACATTAAGCTTTCTGATGAGTTCATATTTTAAAAGGATGAAACAAGTGCCCCTACCTAGCAAGAGACTAAATAATATGTAACATTTCACATATGATATTTAACAGAAGTGACCAAAAATAGTTTCACGAATCCTAGAATGGGTCAAAGTTAGTTATAAAAAATGCATAAGATAATATCAATAATTTTTTTTAAAGATCAGTTCAAATAAAGAAGAAAAAAGAAGTGATAGTCTGACAACCCCCTGCTTGAGGCAGATGGTTTACTGTTAACAGAGGAACATAAATTCCTTCTCTGTCAAGGGAAAAAGAGCATGATCCTCACTAAAAGGGAATCAAATCTCAAAGTATCCAAAGTTGTAAGATAGCACTTCACTGCTCTGAATTTTTCATTCATGCTGTAAGTATTTATTGAGCCACTGTTCTGTGTTAGACTACAAGCTCTGCCTTCATGGGGCTTATAGTCTAACAGAATTTAAGTGTTATGTAGTTTAAAAATGTATACATACATGAGCACTTAAATAATTCTAAGATGTCTCCAGAGGAATTGCTGTAGGTAATCTTGACAGAATTATGTGTTCCAGGAGATCTGTGAAAACACTATAGATAAGAAAATGTGCTAGCTTTCAAAACAAAATAATATATTCTAGAAAATATAGATTGACAATAAAATGATAATGAATTAGCATTTATTAAGTATCTCTATGATTCTGTTCTAAGAACTTTATATTTACTAACTTAATATAATCCTCACAACAAGTCTATGAGGTAGTTACTATTATTATTCCTATTTTAAAGACATGTAAAGTGAGATACAGGGAAGATATATAAGTTTCCCAAGATGTGATACATAGCTAATAAGCAATGGTGTCAGGAATTGAATCCAGGTAAACTGGCTTCAGATTCCATACTGGTAACTTCTATGTCATTATTGCCATTGAGCTTGTCAGAATTCTATAAATAGACTATTAGACAGTTTATGAACATTTAGAAAGAGATACAGTGATCACAGGGGTTCAGCATTGACTTCCTAAGAGCAAGTCATGTCCCATTAAACTCAGTTTCTATTTTGTAACTAGATTAGTTGATGGGAGGATTGCACTGTACAGAGATTATCTGGATTTCAGTCTGGCATTTCAGATTCTCTCATGGTTTCCTTGCAGACAGAAGCAATGTTGAGTGATAAATAAAGCACAAACTTGCGGTCAGATAATTCTGGGCTCAAATTCTGTTCCAACACTCACTAACTATACAATTTCAAGCAAGTGACTTTACATTTCCTGTACCTCCATTATATCATTTGTAAAATGGAGATAATAACTATTCCACAGGATTATTATGAAGATTAAATAAAATCAGTGCATGTAAAATGCCTGATACAGTGCCTGGCACCTAGTAGGTGTTCATTAATCTCAGTCTTCTCCCACCGCCAACAAAGAAATAGGCAGCCTTATAAGGTAGGGAGGTCCCCATCACTAGATGTACCCAAATATGAGCTAGATGATTATCTGCCAGAGATAGTATAGGAGACGTTGAAACACTCTGTCTGATCTCTCTCCAGGATCGTGTGGCCCAGCCACTAAGTTCCTAACCTACTTTTAAGATTCTCTTAATTCCCAGTCGGTTTTGCAAAAACTTGCCTATTTTGTACATCAGGAGTTGGAACTGACTGAGCCACTGCAACAACTTGTGCAGCCTGTAGCTTGTTTCAGTATGTGGGTGTGTGTGTGTATGTGTGTGTGTGAAGGCACTTTTAAATGGCAATTATAATAGGTGGGAAAGACACCAGTGACTTCTAATTACCTGACCACTTCTTTAAGTTTTGCTGTACCCATTATTTCCTTGTCACTTTTCTTTCAAAAAGTCCAGGTAACATTCTTTGTTCCATTTCTTCCTATCCTCTGTGCTGGCTGTCTGTGCTCCTCTGTGTCTCATTGCCTTGTTATTTTTGCACATGTTTTATTTTCTTCCTGATATTATTTTGGAAATTTTTTGCTGCTTTGAGGGGATTTTTCTCCTTTTTTTTCTCTTTCACTATTTACTGTGGAAGGGAGTAGATCCCCTTTCCCCAATCATCCACTAATGTTCCTGCAGCCCTGAAGTTTCCCCAAACATGCTTTTCCTGCATCCTGTGTCCTGAATTTTGCCACTGTGGACATGGTTGTTCCCTGTGTCATAACTGCTCTGTATTCCTGCTGCTTTCACCGTACCCTGAGGGATCAGAACTAAACAGCATGTAATGATGCTGGGCAGAGGACTTCTTCTGTTCAGGGAAGTTTCTACATTTGGACCATTTGTTCTTGCACTGAAGGGCCAGACTTGGAGAATGAGCCATTTGGGACAACTCACAAATACAACAATAGCAATAGCAATGGGGATAGAGCAGAAAGAAGATGGGGATTTGAAACCAGAATACCTGGGTATTACACTCTGTCCCTTACTAGTTTAACCTTGGGCCAGTTCTTTAACTTCATCCTTATTTTCTTCAATGTAAAATCAAGCTGGTGATAAAACTCATGTCAGGATGCTTTGGGAGAAAAACCCCTGAGATAGTGAGAGAAATGGCATATAGTGTTAAGAGCACAGGTGCTAGGGCCAGACTAGAAGGCACCAATCTCCTTTCTCCCATGAGTTGTGTGATCTTGGGCAAACTTTTTGTCTTTGTAATTATCTCCTCATTTGCAAAATGGGAATGATAATGGTATCTATAAGGAAGGGAAGTTGTGAGGGTTAAATGAGATAATGCAGATGCAGTGCCTGGCATTTAGTAAGAACTTAGTAAATGTTAGCTATACTATTACTGTATATTCAGTGTTACTAATCATTCATTCAGCACTTTTTTACTAGAAGGCAATATAACACATTGCTTAAACAAAAGCACAGATTTTAGTGCTAGACAACCTGAACTAAAAGCCCAGCTCTGACACTTAGTAGCTTTTATTCTTAGGCAAGTTTTGTAACTGCTCTATGTCTATAGTTTCTTATCAAACGGGATTATTACAGTACCCACATTGGAGGACTGTTGTGAGGATTACTTAAGTTAATAAATGCAAAACATTTAGAATAGGGCCTGACACATAATATATTAAGCATCCATTTTTGCTATTACCGTTGTTGTTATTATTTTGTTGTGATTATTAAGCATGTACTCTAGATACTGGAATATAGTAGTGATCAACATGAACCCAGTCTCAGCCCCATGTGCCTTCCCCAGGATCTGGAGGGAAAATTGGCATAGTCCAGGCTAGAGGAGAGTAACCAGGGTCACCTCTTAGGAGCAGGGAGGACCTTCCTGACAGGTAAAGCAGGCTTCAGTCCTGAACAGTTGCATTCCCCAGATTGCAGCATCTGTCATTTGTACAGAATGTCCTGTAGCATCATACTGAACTCCAGGAATGCCCATTGAGGCCAAATTGAAATAACTTGGAACTATTTCAATTATGTAATGTCAGGGATAGGGGTAGGTTACTTGTTTAGCCATTGGCTAGGGCCAGGGCCTAGGTATCTGTCTGCAGACTACCAGGACCCTCCTGAAGAAGCATTAGCTCCCTAATATCCTCCAACTTGGATGAGCAGAAAGGAAAAGGAGGAAGGCTCGCATTTTATTAGAAATTATTAGAACTTTATTAGACAGAGAAGTTGTGATACTCCAAATAGCATCTTTTTGAATACCTACTCATGATGTTCCTGTGAAGAAACTCAGACCACCATTAACAAGTGGCATGTGGGCAGCCTGGTCCCAACAGGATCACAGGCAACCAGGGCTCAGGAGGCTTTTGTCCTTGCTATGTGCAGAAGATGACTAGAAAAACCTCTGGGGCTTTGTCTGCTGCTCTTCTCTGGACACCCCTGAATGAGGCAAGACCAAGGAAGGAAGAGTGCTGGGAACAGCCTAAATAAGCAGCTAAAACTAAAAGCTGTGACCAACATGGTGGCTAAGTGTGTTAAGAGTGTAGTATGTAAAGGTCTTCACAGTTGGTGTTAGAATTTGGAGAAGGGGAGCCGCATCGGCTGGCTGGTGGGTACAATCAAGAAAAGCTTCTTTGGGGAAAAAGAATGTGTGAATTTGACTTTTAAGTCTAGAAGAATTGGAATAGGAGGCATGGTTAGCCAGGGAGGAGATATTAGTGCGAACCCAAGTACCTGTTATTTTGGTGAGTGGGTGGCAAATACTGTATGGCAAATACCATCCCTTCCCTGAAAGGGTACATAGAATTTCCAAGGATGGTGGGGCAACTATGTAAATTGAAAAATATTCAGAATTACTCCTGCTTTGGCTTATTTTTACTTATAATATGTTTTTAAGGGCTATGAACACTGGCCGGGGAGCAAGAAAGCTCAGGGCCACATTTAGTGGACCAGGCTGGCCCCATGCCCTGGGAACTGCAGCTTTACAGCCATTTTACAGAGTAAGGATAACTCCCTTATTTCATGGTTGAGAAAATTGAGGTTCAGAGAGGCTAAGTAGCTTGCCCAAAACCATATAGCTAGTAGGTATAAGGTTATTGGCGGCAAGGAGAAAGAAAAGGCGAGGAGAACGGACAAGAAGCAACACTGCTTTATTGAGTGCTCCCGGGCAAGGTTCACGGGTCCCGAGAAACAGAGCCAGAGAAGTCGTGCCCGTTCGGAGGGGGCTAGGGCTTTTCATGCTGCCTGAAGCGGGTTCGGGGATTTTTCCACTGAGGGTTTTGCCAGGTCCCGAGAAACGGAGTCTGTTGTACAGTCCCGAAAACCGAAACTGCCTGTATCTGGCTTATCATCCGCGTTCAGTTGTTTTTGGCGGGCACAGTCGACTTTCTCTTCTTTTACAGCTTTAGGGAGGGGAAGGGGTGCCTGCCACCAGCCTTACAATAGGTTAAACAACATGGACTCAAACTCAGGGCTTTGGACGCTATCTCATACTCTTTCCTTTGTTCCATGTTGCTTTGTGGCCTTAGCTACCATTTCTGATTGGACCTCCTGAACCAGTAGGTCATCCTTAATCATTTCTATCATTTCCATACACTTGGCTTATGACTAATCAAATGCCTGAACACTCATATTCGACCCTCTGGGGGGGTTGGGAAGAGTAGGCGAAGGGCGAATTTTAATAACACCTCTCTCTAGCCCTGTTTTCCTGCTACAGAAGCAGAAAATCTCTCTAGTTTCTTGTCATCCTTAAATATCTAAACAAACAATCGGAGGTTCAGGGATTTTGCAGCAAAATGGCTGACTAGAGGAAGCTGGCACATGCCTCTTCCTCAGAGAAGAACCAAGATATGGATTAGATATCCATAATTTGTCTGGGAAAGAATCCTGGAATATAACAGAGTCAACACGATGTACTGAGGGTGAAGGAAGAGTGCTTCCTGGTGGGGGTAACTGAAAGCCTTGAGTGGCCTCCAGACCTAGGGAAGGGGTAAGTGAAAGACCCTCAGGGCTCCACATTCCAGCCATGGATCTTTACAATCCTAGCTACAAAAGAGCTCCTAAACCCTTACAGGCCTCTAGACTGGCATAGAGAGCTGCCTGAAGATCTTGCAGAGGTACTGCTCAAACTTAAGTGGAGTTCCACAGGCTTCTGAACACTGGACACAGGGCAACTGCAGTGCAGAGTCATTGTAGGAGCCTATCCCCCAAGGCCCTGAGCCCTGTCCTGAGGTCACCTCTGCCTCTGCAGGCTGCTGGGCCAGGGAGGGAGATGGGAACCTGAGTGCTCACAAGTACCCCAAAGACAAGTTCTGCTGCTGCAGCTGTGGGCTACTATGGGACTGAGGGGTGTTTGAACCATGAACCCCACACCTGCAGACCCCCTCCCAGAGCTGCCCGCCTGACTGCTCCAATGGAGAGGAGCATACCCTTCCCAGTGACAGGCCCACAGTGCAACTGCCATTGACCTGCCTGACTGTTCCACGGGCAGCCTAGGACCAGCCCATAATTCCCTATCACAGCACTTAAATTCAGGAGGCCTGAGGACAGGTCCATTGGCCTGGTCCTGTCCCCCCAGGTCTTGATCACATCTCAGGGGCAGATCTGACCTTGAGTGGAGGAGCTCCCGTAGTCAGAACTGAGAGAAGAATGGTGTGGGTTTGTGCTGCGCCTTGCAGGTTCTTTGGTGGTGGAGGTGCCTCCACCACTCCCAGGAAGTTTTCCCCAGCGGCCTAGGACTTCCCTTCCCCTGCCGCCATTGGGGTTGGCACTTGCACCCGCCTTTGGGGAGCCTGGAAATAGGCTTGCCTGACTCAGCCCCACCCGACCTCGCTTTGCTCCTCCACCATGGCAGTGGTGGTGGTGGTGGAGGTGGAGGAACACAGGATGGGGACCCCTATGAGTTCCAAGTCCCCCTCCATCATCTGAGTGGGACATCCAAGTACTTCTGATTAATTAAGGCCAAGCATAAATCCCACAACCACCACCACAGCTGGCTCTCTCCTGCAAGGGCCACCTACCAGCAGGAAGACCAACTCGTCCAGCCCATCACAACATTTGCTAACATAAGTATACAGCCCCCCGTTGATGCTTACTGACAGGCGCTACCTACTGGCCTGAAGGATGGACTGCATGCCCCAATATAATTCATGCTATTAGAAGTGCACAGTGCTGGGGAAAGAGATAAGCTTTTGGAGACCCCTTCTCGGCAAGAGGTGCCTGTCCACATGCCTAGTACACCCCTGCTACAATCTACAAATAACTAGCATTTGAGGAAACCACCACACTAAGGCTATATATAACCAAGGAGTTCATTCAGAACCTTGGCTCCCTGAAAGCACCATTCAACAATGTCAAAGGTCCCTACCCAACATATGCTATAGTCACATCCTTAAAGGGAGGGAAAAAGGCCCATCTGAACAAAAGTAAATTAAAAAAATAAGAAGTGACAGCTTCTCTAGATGTGAAGGAATCTGCATAAGAACTCTGGCAGTATAAAAAAAGAGTATAAAGACCACCCTGAAAGGATCACACTAGCTCTCTAGCAAGGCATCCTAACTAAAATGAAAATTCTGAAATGACAGATAAAGAATTCAAAATTTGGGAGGGAGGGAGGCAAGTTGGCTGACTAAGACATCAATTGCCAGATCATCCCAGAAAGGAGAAAAAATTTCAGGTGAAATAGCATAGCCCAGGTAGAATACTGAGGGAAGAGTGCCAGAACCTACTGGAGATCCCATGGAAAGAAGTTGTGGAATAGGACAAGAAGATGCAAGATTTTGGCAGAGATTGATCCCCCGAGGAATTTGGAGTCCCACAGAAAGGGTAGGTAGGGGTGTTTATCTTTCCTGCCCTCGTACCTGGAGCAGATTGCCAGCTCTGAACTCTCAGTGCAGTGTCCCTGTCGTTGGATTCCACACAAACATTCCCCAGCACTCACTCAGACTGTAGCAACTGCAAAGGTCTAGGGGGAGATAGGAGAGCTGCAGGATTCTTGGAGTTCTGACCAGTAACGGGGGGCTGACCCTAGGAAAGTGCCATGAGCCACAATGCTTTTGGGGACAAAGGGAAGTGGAGCACACGCTCTCCTCCACCGAAGAGCCCCTGGCTTAAGATCTGAAGTTGTCTGCAGTCCTCCCAGTACATGAGTACAGAGTGGAGTCCATAGGACAGGAGAGTGTTCCCACCTCAAAACAAGAGCAGCACTGGAGCCTGGTAGGGGACATACAGACAGGGACTTCCCTGCCCCAGCCAATCACTGCTGTGGGCATAGCAATGCCTGCTCCCATGAGGGTTTGGTATGAGTGTGCCACTGTACAGCCAGTCCCAGGCATGTAGGGGAAGCTGCGCTCCCACTAATACTGTGCTCACTGCACCCGGGTTTTGCATGGAGGGTGCAGCTCATTTCCCTCCCTTAACTGGGAGGCAGTGGTTTTTGTGGCTGCCTTGACCAGTGAATCTCAGCCCTTGAGTATCTGCATTGCTGGATCCACAGCTAACATTCTACAGCACCCACTGAGACTGCAGCAGCCCTGGGGGCCAGTGGGTCCCAGGGAAACTGTGGGATTCCTGGAGCTTGGACATTCAGGGCAGGCTGTTTCCAGGTGGGAGGAAAGTACAGCACACTGGAGAGCTCCTCGGGACAAAGGGGACCAGAGCACCAGTTTTCCTTCAATCAGAATCTTCCCTCCCTCCTCCTTTCCCTCGCCTACTGCTGCCCGTGCAGCCACAGCTGTTCCGAAGTAGGGCTTGTGGTGATGTACCATGGAACAGTCAAGTCAGGGCATTTGGGAGCAATTGCCCCCTCTCTGACAGTGTGCCCACCATACCCAGGCTTCCATGGAAAGTGGGGCTTATGCCTTTCCCTTTAAAAAACCGTAGCTTTCTATAGCAGAGTACAGGGAAACCAAAAGCTGCCTGTTTCAAGCTGGCAGAAGTTTTGCCCTGAGGCCGTCTGGGCAGAGATCTGTGGGTCAGGTGTTTTCTGAAGCCCTCAGCTACATTATGGCCTGGAGGAAAAAGTGACTATCTGAACTGAAAGTCATGAGTCCCAGGTCTGTGGTTTGGTAGGGAAGGAGATAGCGTGTCTGCCTACCCAGGCTGGGAAGCTGGATCACTCCCTTCCCTTCCACCCACTGCTGCTGATGCACTCATAGCTGTACCCACTGGTGCAGATGTGCCAGGGCATGATCAAACCAGGGAATTTGGGAGTATCTGTCTTTCCCCTGCCCCCACAGTGTGTCCACCACAACCAGGCTTATATTGAGGGTGGGGCCCACCACTTTTACCTTTAAAAAGCCACAACTTCCTACAGCAGAGTACAGGCAAGTGGAAAAGCGGGCTGTTTCAGGCTTTATGAGTAGAGCCTGTTTGGGCAGAGATCTGCAGGTCAGGTGCTTCCATGGCCTGGAGGAAAGTGGCTATCTGAACTGAAAGTCAGTAGTGTAATAGAGAGGGAAATAGCATGCCTCCCTACCCAGGCTGAGAAACTTATTCACTCCCCTTCATCTCTCCCCAAAACCCCTGACAGAGATCTCAGTGAAATTCAACGCAAGTTCCCCCAACATTCTTATCAAGGCTTGTACTTACACCCATCACTGGGGTGTACAAGGGCGAGCTTGGCAGCCCAGCTTTGACCCCCAGGGTTGAAGAGGGAACACAGGACAGCAGGCGTTCCACAGACCACTGCACCACCAGAACAAACTGAGACGAAGCACTTACCCATCAGCTTCTGCTGCAGCCAGCTGTTACACATAAGTGCCACCTACTGGCTTGATGGTTGAACTACAGCCTAATATTTTTTCTACTACAACCAGCATCTGAGAGACACTGCTTACTGCACAAAGACTACTAATAACCAAGGAACACATACAGACCCTTGGCTCCCTGAAAATACCCCAAGTTGAAGTTAAATAGACAATAAAATATCTTTCAGACACACCCACAAGGGAAAAACATAAAAAATAAAGTATAAATAAAAATAAAATTCCACCCAAATGAAAGGATAGCCAAACATAAGAAGGAACATCTTGTCCAGATGAGAATGAATCAGAGTAAGAACTCTGGCAGTATGAAGAAACAGACTGTTTGTATACCCCCAAAGGATAACAATAACTCTCCAGCAATTGATCCCAACCAAAAAGAAAGTGGTGAAATAACGGATACAGAATTTAGAATATGGCTTATAAGGAAGTTCAATGAAATCCAAGAGAAAGTTAAAAATCAACACAAAGAATCCAAAAAGTAATTCAGGATGTGAGCAAAAAATTTTACTAAAGAGGTATATTTAAAAAAAAAACAAACAAACAGGACTTCTGGAAATAAAAGACACATTGATGGGTTTACAAAATGGAGTTTCAAGTTCAAAAACTCATGCCTGTATTTACAGAAATTTGAGAGTTTGAGGTGGGAGGAGTGCTCAAAGCCAGCAGTTCAAGCCAGCCTGGGAAACATAGCGAGAATTATTCTCCACAAAGAATAAAAAAAAAAAATTAGCCAAGCATGGTGGTGTGTACCTGTAGTCCAAGCTACTTGGGAGGGTGAGGCAGTAGGATTGCTAGAGCCCAGGAGTTTGAGGCTACAGGGAACTATGATCATGCTACTGTACTCTAGCCCAGGTCACAGAGTGAGATGCTGTCTCTAAAAAAGAAAGCTCAAACAATAGACAAGACCATTCAAAAGAAATAACTTCAGAGTTTGCAGACAAGTTTTTTGAATTAACTCAGTTAATTCAATTAATTTTTTCCTTATTTTCCAAAAATAAGGAAAAAAGAATTAAAGGAAATGAATAAACTCTTTGAGAAATATGGGATAATATAAAATGCCCAAACCTAAGAAACATTAAGTATTACTGAGGGAGAATAAGAAAAAGTAAAATGTTTGGAAAACCTATTTGAGGGAATAATTGAGGAAAACTTGCCTGGATCTTGCTAGAAGTTTAGATATTCACGTAAAGGAGCTCAAAGAACGCCTGGAAAATTCGTTGCAAAAATGGCATTACAAAGGTATATAGTCATTGGGCTATCTAAAATCAATCTGAAGGAAAGAATTCTAAGGATGGCAAGAGAAAAACATCAAGAAAACTTATGAAGACAAACCTGTCGGACTAACAACAGATATCTCAGCAGAAACCTAGAAGCCGGAAGGGATTGGTTTCCAGTCTTTAGCCTTCTAAAGCAGAATAATTGTCAGCCAAGAATTTTATATCCTACAAAACTAATTTTCTTAAGTGAAGGAGAAATAGAGTCTTTCCCAGACAAGCAAACAATGAGGGACTATGTCATCACTAAATCAGCCTTGCAAGAAATGCTTAAAGGGATTTTAAACATCAAAATGAAAAGTTGCTACTCCCCAGTATGAAAAACACTTAAAAGTATAAAACTCACAGGGCTTATAAAACAGTAACGCAATAGAGAATACAAAGCAACTAGGTAACAATCAACATGATGACTGGAACAGTATCTCACATACCAATGATAACTTTGAATTTAAATGATCTAAATGTCCCACTTAAAAGGTATAGATTAGATTGGCAGAATGGATAAAAAACACAAGCCAAATATCTGCTGACTTCAAGAGACCCACTTAACTCATAAAGATTCTTATAGACTTCAAGTAAAGGAGTAGAAAAATATTCCAGGAAAATGGAAACCAAAAGTGAGCAGGAGTACCTATTCTTATATCTGATAAAATAGACTTTAACTCAACAACTCTAAAAAGAGACAAAGAAGGTCATTATATAATAATAAATGGAACAATCCAACAAGAAGATATAACAATCGTCAATATATGTGCACCTAACACCAGACCTGCCAGATTCATAAAGCAAATACTGCTAGCTCTAAGGAAACAGACAGCAATACAATACCATTGGGGGTCTTCAGCACTCCACTGACAACACTAGACAGATCATCGAGGGAGAGAGTCAACAAAGAAACACTGAACTGAAACTGGACTCTAAAACACATGGACCTAATAGACATTTACAGAACATTCTATCCAAAATCTGCAGAATTTTCATTCTTCTCATCAGCACATGGAACATTCACCAAGATAGGCCATATGATAGGCCACAAAATAAGTCTGGGTATATTTTAAAAAATTAAAATATCAAGTATCATCTTAGACCACAGCAGAGTAAAACTAGATATCTATTCTGAGAAGAAATATGAAAACTATACAAATAATTGGAAATTAAACAACCAGCTCCTGAATGATCTTTGGGTCAATGATTAAACCAAGATGGAAATTTAAAATGTTTTGAAATAAATGGTAACAGTGACACAAGCTATGAAAGCCTATGGGATACAGCAAAGGCAATGCTAAGAGGGAAGTTTATAGCGCTAAGTGCCTGTATCAAAAAGACAGGACGATGACAAATCTACAATCAAACATCATACTGCAAGGAACTAGAAAAAAAAAGAATTAATAAAACCGAAAGCTAGCAGAAGACAAGAAATAACAAAGATCAGAGCAGAACCAAATGAAGTTGAAATAAAAAATACAAAAGATCAAGAAAACAAAAAGTCATATACTTGCAAGATGGCAGACGAGAAAACCTGCCAGTCAGAGTGTCTCTGCAAAAAAGACACATTTTAGAAGAAAGAGAAAAAAATAAACTAGCAGAGAAACATACATAAAGTGAGGGTCAGAAGGAAGGGTGCCTGAAACTACAGGAGACTCCATGGGAAGACGTTGCAGAGGAGAACTAGGAGAAAGGTCCCCGAGAGGCTTGGAGACCAGCGACAAGGGTAGGTGAAGAAGATAACTTTCCCCTCCCTTGCATCTTGGACTGCTGGTGGGCTCCTGAGCGGTTGGAGAGACCTGCCGACACCAGCCCAGAGATGGCCACCACCAGTGAGCAGTGGCCTCTTGCGGACATGGCACCAGGCTCCCAGCTCCCTCGGGGCACCTCCGCGGGTGCAGACCCGAGCCTATGAGCAGACGCCATATAGCTCCATTCTCTCCTTCCTCCTCCCTATGCGTGGGGGCCCAGAGAGACAATTTAGCCGTCACATGGAGGCATCTCCAAGGAACAGGACCTTTCCTTTTGGGGCACTGCAGCAGACTGAGGGGTACTCAGACTGCGGGCTCCCTGCCCGCCAGCCCTGCTAGGTGCTGCTTGCCTGGGGCATCCAGGAGAGTGGGGCAAATCCCGAGGTGGAGTGAAATAGATCCAGCTTGGGCACCCTGTAGCTGTTTCAAGGCCAGCACCCCTCCCCTGGCAGGGTCAGGGATTGATCTCCAGTGTCCAGGGGACAGGCCTGCAGACCAGACCCTGTACACCCAGGTCATGATCGCACTGCCCCGTGGCACAGAAGGGAGATCTGTGAAAGACCCTACTGAGGAGTGTGTGCCTTCAGGGGCAGATCAGCATGCCTGAGTGGCAACCCTCCTCCCAAAAGAGGGCTGTGCACACAGCTCAGGCTACGATCCTGGGTAGGGAACCTCCCGGCCCACGTCACAGCCAGGGGAGATCCATCGACCTGAGATCCCCCTTGCTGGGAGAGGCCACGGAGAAGGGGACGGTGGAGAGGAGCAAGACCTGCTCCAGAGCGCAGCTCTTGGACAGCCCCGCCCCCAGGCCCAGACTTTCAGCTGAGTGGACCCATTTCAGCCCCTCCTGACAGCATTGCACAGAAACAAATAACAGACCTTTGACCCCTGCTAACAGCAGTTGTGGAGCCTGAAGGCAGGCTTACCCAATCCAGCCCCACCCAGACTCACTCCCGGTCCTGCCCCCACTGAGGTGAAGAAGAAGGACACACCTGGAAGTCCCAGGGCCTCACGCACAACCCGAGGCACAAGAGGGCCTCTCTAGAGGAACAAGAGCTGGCTACAGGACCCAAAAACAGCACTGCAG
>NW_012133970.1:6711536-6714604 GCF_000956105.1 Propithecus coquereli
CAAAGGATACTCTATAAGAAAGACACCTGCACCCGAATGTTTATAGCAGAACAATTCACAATTGCAAAGATGTGGAAACAACCCAAGTGTCCATCAATACATGAGTGGATTAATAAAATGTGGTCTATGTATACCATGGAGTACTATTCAGCTATAAGAAACAATGGTGATATAGCACCCCTTGTATACTCCTGGATAGAGTTGGAACGCATTCTACTAAGTGAAGTATCCCAAGAATGGAAAAACAAGCACCATATGTACTCACCATCAAATTGGTATTAACTGATCAACACATAAGTGCACATGTAAGAATAACATCTATTGGATGTCGTCCAGGGGGAAGGGGGGCGGAGGTGATGGGTATATGCATACACAAAGAGTGCTATGCACACCATCCGAGGTATGGACACACTTGAATCTCAGACTTGGGGCGGGGAGGGGGGGCAAGGGTAACATATGTAACCTAAACATCTATACCCCCATAATATACTGAAATAAAAAAGAAAAGAGAAGAAAAAAGAACAAAACAATAAGTTGATTCTTTGTAAAGATAAATAAAATTGTTAGACTACTAGCTAAGTTAACCAAGAAAAGAAGAAAGAAAGTTTAAATAAGCTCAGTCAGAAATAAAAAAGGCATTACAACTGATAATGCAGAAATACAAAAGATCATCCAAGAATACTGTGAACATCTCTATATCCACAAACTAGAAAACCCAGAGGGAATGGATAAATTCCTGGAGACATACACCCTCCCAAGCATAAATCAGGAAGAAATAGAAATCCTGAAGAGACCAATAATGAGTAGTGAGATTGAATCAGTAATAAAAAAGTCTCCCAGCAAAAAAAAGCCCAGATCAGATGGATTCAAGCAGGATTATATCAGACATATCAAGAAGAACTGGTACCAGTTCTACTGAAATTTTTCCAAAACATTGAGAAGGAGGGAATCCTTCCTAACTCATTCTATGAAACCAGTATCACCCTGATACGAAAGCCAGGAAAGGATGTAACAAAAAAAGAAAACTATAGACCAATATCCATGATAAATATAGATGCAAAAATCCTCAACAATGTACTAGCAAACCGAATACAGTGGCACATCAAAAAGATAATACAGCATGATCAAGTGGATTTCATCCCAGGGATGCAAGGATGGTTCAACATAGGCAAGTCAATAAATGTGATTTACCACAGAAACAGACTGAAAACAAAAACAATATGATTTCCTCAGTAGATGCAGAAAAAGCATTCGATAAAATCCAGTATCTCTTCATGATAAAAACTCTCAACAAAGTAGGCATAGAAGGAACATACCTCAAAAGAATAAAAGCCACAGATGACAAACCCACGGCGAACATCATACTGAATAAGGAAAAGTCGAAAGCTTTCCCCCTAAGAGCTGGAACAAGACAAAGATGCCTGCTTTCACCACTTCTATTCATCACAGTGCTGGAATTTCTAGCCAGAGCAATCAGGGAGAGAAAGAAATAAAGGGCATCCAGATTTGAAAACAGGAAGTCAATTTCTCTCTGCTAATGCTATCTTTTTTTAAAAAAAACAAGAAAACGCAATGCTATTTTTAACGTACTAATATCAATAGACTATTATGGCTTTGTCTTGCTCTGTGAGCAAGTTAACACAGAAGTTCCCCATTCTCACACATAGACAATTTTCAAAGACTGATCATATATCAGCTTTACAAAAAATTTTTTGAAAGTAATAAACCTCAAAAAAGGAACTAAAAAATGATAATACATTCCATGATTACATTTGCATGTATTTTAATAGCTGAGGCAGCTTTACTTTGTATTACCTCTTGCCTATTACAATCATTTACTGGAAGACTACCCTCCCCTTTTTGTTCATCTGTTATAGTCTTTTCCCTTTGAAGCTGAGCCAATATGTTGAGTCTGTTTGAATACTATCGAAGGGCATCACCTAAATATTGGATCTTGTAAAAGGTTAACAACAACAACAACAACAAAACCAGATTACTATTTTATGTATTGCCACTATTATGATTGCCAATGAGGATATGATCTTATAGATATAAAACCCTAAAGAATCCCCCAAAAGCCTCCTAGATTTGATGAATCAATTAAGTAAAATTTCAGGATACAAAATTAATGTACAAAAATCAATAGCATTCCTATACACCAATCACAACCAAGTTGAGAACCAAATTAAGAACTCAATCCCATTTACAATAGCACAAAAATAAAAGACCTAGAATATATTTAACCAAAAAGGTGAAAGAGCTCTATAAGTAGAACTATAAAACACTGATGAAAGAAATCGTAGATGACACTAACAAATGGAAAAACATACAATGTTCATGGGTTGGGAGAATGATTGTTAAGATGACCATGCTGCCCATAGCAATCTACAGATTTGGTACAGTTCCCATCAAAATACGAACATAATTTTTCACAGCATTAGAAAAAATCAATCCTAAAATTCATGTGGAACCAAAAAAGAACATGAATAGCCAAAGCAATTCTAAGCAGAAAGAACAAAACTGAAGGTGTCACGTTACCTGATTTCATATTATACTACAAGGCAGTAGTGACTAAAACATCATGGTACTGGGATAAAAACAGATATATAGATCAATGGAATAGAGTAGAGAACCTAGAAGTAAAGACATATACCTATGACTAAGTGATCTTTGACAATGCACACAAAAACATACACTGGGGAAAGGACACTCTATTCAATAAATAGTGCTGGAATAATTGGATAGCCATATCTATAAGGATGAAACTGGATCCCTTCTCTTTTACCATATATAAAGATTAAGCCAATATGGGTTAAAGACTTAAACATAAGACCTAATACCAAAAAAATTCTAGAAGAAAAGCTAGGAAAAACTCTTCTGGACATTGGCCTGGGCAAAGAATTTATGACTAAGACCCCAAAAGCAAATTCAGTGAAAACAAATAAATGGGACTTAATTAAACTAAAAAACTTCTGCACAGCCAAAGAAATAATCAACCAAGTACATAGACAACCTACAGAATGGGAGAAATTATTCACAAACTATTCATCCAACAAAAGACTAATATC
>NW_012133970.1:6717834-6720434 GCF_000956105.1 Propithecus coquereli
ACAGAGACAAAGGTATAGTTTTATAAATTTATAAACATTATTGGCAAAGTGGGAGCTCAGGGGGCCTAGATCTCCATAAATCTCAAAAAGGCAACGAATGAAGTCTTACATGGTCACTTATAGGTACAGTGATCAGTTGCCAGGGGTAACAGATTTACATAACAGCAGGTAGTTCCTCTTAGGTTAACAGATTTTCAAAAGGCTTCTTCAGATCCCTTAAGTAATTCTATCTACGTGAACCAATGGTTACAAAATCTTTCAAAGACTAACTTCTAAGTTCTAAGGTAAATTTATCACTTAACAGAAGGGTTAAACAGAGATACAGTGGCTCCATATTTTCTTTATCAGGTTATTGTGAATGGAGACAGGTAGTCTGGAGTTTTAAGCAGGAACTGCCCTGCCCCTTAACTGCTTATAGCCAGAGTGGCTGTCTGTGTCCATCTGTTCGGGGCGGGCACTCTTTCATCAGCTCTCATCCTGTAGTTTTTAACAGATTCGCTTTGCTTTACAAAGCAAATCTAAAGCTTTAGGTCTGAGAAACGCGGCACCTTGTGGGATACAGCCGCTACTGTCTTTCAGAGACGCCCTCCTGAGGAGCAATAGCATATGAAATGCAAACTAAACACATTCACATATTCCTTCAGGGCAAAGCTCTGTAAAACTCCTGAGACATTTCTGTCTCCAATATATTTATATTAATTCATGGAGCAACACAGGTTCCCCATCCCTGCATGTTGTTCAGTTCTCATTGGCCTACTTGGATTCCTGAACACACTCTAGGTAACCAGCCAGCTTATTTAATGCTTCTGGTAGGCTTGCCTATGTTTTGAAAGAGGAAAAGCCCCTGCTAGCAGTACTTGTGTGTCTTACTACTTCCTACCTCCCATCAGCAATCTTGCAAACCCGTCTAAGGATTGATGCTAGGGTCTGAGATGGTCTTTGCAGTTGGGACAGAGGCTTTCTCTAAGGGTATCAAGTTAGCCAAACTGTCAATGTCAGACTGCTAAAAATCTGCCCAAATTTAGACCAAACCAACACCCACTGGTACTCCAAAACAATGACAGTATCAGTGCCCTACTGTACCCATATGTGCCAACTCTCCTGGCACCCACTATACACATACCTCCAACAAAAAACCTTCTTTTCCTTGCTACCTAGGACCTAATTCGGAGGGACATACTGTACTACAAAGGCCGCATTGACATGGATAAATATGAGGTGGTTGACATTGAAGATGGCAGAGATGATGACTTCAATGTTAGCATGAAGAATGCCTTCAAGCTTCACAACAAGGAAACCGAGGAGATACATCTGTTCTTTGCCAAGAAGCTGGAGGAGAAAATACGTTGGCTCAGGGCGTTCAGAGAAGAGAGGAAAATGGTACAGGAAGATGAAAAAATTGGTAAGTGACCTGAGAGGAGAAAGAAGAATATGGCTATGAAGAACATAGAGGATTTGAATTGGTTTCCATTTTTCTAGAATCAGAGGGAAGATTTCTGTTGCAAACTGACCTAAGCTACTTTGGTAGTTCCTGATTACTAAGTTCTGTTTGGTAAATACCAATAGCTTCCATCATCCAGGGGCAGGTAGGAGCTATAGGTTGTCTTCCACTACAGTCTTATTACCAGACGAAAATATTATACTAAGAGCCAACCTCAGGCTTGATTCTCCCAAACATACCAATGAAAATTTATTTCTAACCCCAAGAATACACACAGTTTCTGTCTTTGTCCCATTCCTTATGGGAGTGAAATTGTACCTTAAAACACCTGTATGCTCAAGTTGGTAGTGTCTCTAGAAAAATGGGCCTACCTGTCAAGTCCTGGTACGAAAGGATTCTATCCTTCCATGTTGGGGATTGAAATGGTCCAGAGGTAAGAAAGGATGGTTAAAAAGGCCCATTTAATTCTGGTCTTCATCTCAGATATTGGGTAGAGTGCACATTGATAGTTCACTTTGTGTCCCATCAAAATCAAATTGCTTTCAGCACATAGGCACTGCATTGGGACATGAAATGGTATAGAAATGGTGCTGGCTTCTTCTCCCAATGTCAAGCAGCATCAGCCACTGTTCCTGCCTAGGCTATTAGAGCTATTAAAAGAATGGTCTTAGTGTTCAGACCTTGAATCAATTAGAAGGCCTCTAACATGATGTCTCCCACATAATGTCCTAATAACTTTAAGAATCTGTTTCTAATAGAAGAGCTCGCAGAAATTATTTTCTGACAGGCCTATGTTCATCTTTAAACAGAATTTGAGGTTTTAGGTTTCTTTTGGTCTGATAATAACAATAAATCACTTCCATTGTAGGAAATTTTGGGAAAAAAACCAAATATACAAGAAAAAAGTAAAAATCATACATGAACATACTACTCAGTGATAAATTTTGTGAACATTTTGATACATTTCTTTCCAGTCTTTTTTTTTCTATGTGTCTAAATAGAAAAGCCAGGGTGGCTGAATCTTTCTTTCTCTCTCTTCCCACACCTGCCTCTCTGTGGTGGATAGATGTAATTTTGTATCCTCATTTTTTACTCATAAATATATCATTAGCATTTCTACAAAATCATTTAATATTTTTAATCATTTTATGGGTATCAT
>NW_012133970.1:6720484-6723307 GCF_000956105.1 Propithecus coquereli
TAGAAAACAGTATGGAGATTCCTTCAAGAACTAAAAGTAGATCTACCATTCGATCAAGCAGTGCCACTACTGGGTATCTATTCAAAGGGAAAAAAGTCACTATATCCAAAAAAGTAGCTGGACTTATATGTTTCTCACAGCACAATTCACAATTGCAAAGAAGGAACTAACCTAAGTGCCCACCAACAGATCAGTGGATAAAGAAAATGTAATATATATACACTATGGAATACCACTTAGCCATGAAACAGAATGAAATAATGTATTTTGCAGCAACTTGGATGGAACTGGAGGCCACTATCCTGTGAAATAAGTCAGGAATGGAAAAATCAAATGCTGCATGTCTCACTTATATAATAAGTGGGAGCTAAGCTGTATGTAGGTATATACAATTGTACAGAGTAGAGTAATAGACATTGGAGACTCCAAAGGTGAGAGGGTTGGAGGAGGGTGAAGGATGAAAGATTATTATACATATTGTGTACAATGTACACTGTTCAGTTGATGGGTACATTAAAAGCCCAGACCTTTCAACTCTACAATATATTCATGCAACAAAACTGCACTTGTACTTCCTAAGTAATCTAAATAAAATAAAAATAATTGGAGATTTAGTTGATACTTTTAATGTATCTCCAAGATCTTGCATATCCTTTCCATTTTTGGAAACTAGCAAATGTGTTGAAGGCTGACAATAATTAAAACATACCAACTCAGGAGGCGGTAAAGGAAGCTGCAGACTTATGTTAGGAACAAGGAAGTTGAGGCTGCCTATGGTTTAGGCTGTGGTCCAGTGAGGGTGTTTTGGGTTCAGATCTGGCTTCCCAGGTTTACATGTATTCGTGTTATATATCGTAAGACAGCATTCAAGCCTCTCAGAGATCAAGATAGATTATATACATCCATTCTCCCTAGCTTGTCCTGCTTTTGTAGTTATGTTAGCCTTATAGGGTCCACTTTTTATGTATGTGTCTCACAAAGTGTTCCTGAGAATTGTGGACATCAGTGCATGGGAGCCACCCCATCCTTTTGGCTAGGACTGAGCTTACACTTTGAACATTGTAAAAGGATCCCAGGGCTGAAACAGGCTTGGGGCAACATTGGCCCTCTCTGTATAGCTAATCTCTTTCTCTTCTGTGAACTTGATGCTGGGGGCACATAGTATATCAGAATCCATCTGTACTCTTATTTATATGTACAATCATGGGAAGAAAAGGAAACATGATGGTTATTTTTTGCAAAAGAATTCAATGATACCTGTATTTCCCAGCTTGAGGCTTCAAGATGACAGAGCTATGCTGGGAATTCTTCAAGACACTCTTCCTCAGCCCTACTGATAAGCCAGTGTACTGCACAGTGTGAAGAGTTAGGATTGGGAATGTGGGTGGCCAAAGGCAGATGCTTCACAGGTAACCTGCAGCTGAGAAGTGAAATATGTCGGGCAATTCAATAGGATGGGAATGATTTAACTAAACTATATAATGTTAAAAAAAATTAATGAGCATTTCTGATTCTGTCAAGTTAATTGAAAGACAAGATACAAGAAGGGAAGAGGGGGAGTTGGCCAGAAAAGACCCCTGCTACTAGTAGATGACATCTGTCAGGACAGAGTTCACAGGGG
Source organism: Propithecus coquereli (assembly GCF_000956105.1). NCBI lineage: Eukaryota > Metazoa > Chordata > Mammalia > Primates > Indriidae > Propithecus > Propithecus coquereli. The sequence continues at coordinate 6,722,106 of NW_012133970.1, forward strand.
CCTTCCTCAGCCAAACTCAACACACCACATGTCCCAGCAGTGGAGGCTAAGGGCAGTGTCAAGAGGTGGAGGGGCTGAAGAGACCACTCTGAGAGACTTACCAGATCTGACATTCCACAGGCCCAGGTATCATTTCATCCATCCCTGTCTTCTTTTTTCACACTTACGAAATATTTGACATTCAAAAAGATGCAAAAATAATATAATGAGCACCTATGTACATACCATCCAACTTAAAAAATAATTCATTACCAGTAAAAGGATCCCAGTAGAGTTTTCTACCCCTCACTCTCTTCTGCTTCCCTTCCTTTCCCTTCCTCTCTTGCCTCTTCCAATTTTTTACTCTGTACTCTCTTGAATTTGGCATATATCATTGTTATTTATTTTCTTATAATTTTCATATATATGTATGCATCCCTAAACATTATGTGGATTACAGAATAGATACAGATGAGATAAAACTACATAGAAAGGAAACCAGGTGGAATGATGAGCATGGGATTTAGAATGGAAGATGCCTTGAGGTCATAGCTTTTGGATTGGGTGGCAAGTTCACCGATACTTACTACATTATTAAAAGTACGTGAATAAATAGAGAAATAAAAGCACCACACATGGACTAATGATGAATGTCTCGTGGACTAGAGTTAGTATTAATCAAATTCTGATGGATATGAGGAAGAAAACTCTACTGGTAATGAATTATTTCTTAAGTTGGATGGTATGTACATGGGTGCTCATTATATTATTTTTGTATCTTTTTGAATGTCAAATATTTCATAACTGTAAAAAAAGAGCAAAAAACAATAAGAAATAGGCAACATACTGTTTGTGTCCATCTACTTTTGTTTTTCTTGCACAGTAAGATTTGTGATATTCATCTATGTCTATTTGAACCTCACTGGGGTGGGGAACCTGTGGCCTTAAAGCCACATGTGGCTTTTCTAAGTCCTTAAGTGCAGCCTTTTGACTGAATCCAAATTTTACAGAACAAATCCTTTTATTAAAAGGGGTACAGCAGAGAAAAGTGAAGCTTTTCTTGCCTCTTTTGGTGCTTAAAAAGGAACAATTTTGAATTCAGAAGGCTGCAGGTTTGCAGGGAGCATGGCCAATGCTCCCCGCAAAAAACCGGGTCCCTTTGGTAGAGTTGCAAGGGATAAGAAAATAATAGAAAAATGGAAAATAATGGAAATAAAAGAATA
>NW_012133970.1:6726226-6754320 GCF_000956105.1 Propithecus coquereli
TTTATTTTTTATTTGATAGATTTAGGGGGTACAAATGTTTTTTTGTTACATGGATGAATTGTATAGTGGAGAAGTCTAGGCCTTTAGTATACCCATCACCTAAATAGTGTATGTTGTGTACCCAATTGTAATTTTCTGTTTTTAATACATTGACTGCCACACTAGAAAAAAAATTTCCCTGGGGCCAGAGTGTTTTATTAAAACAAAATGATCCTTTCTAATGTGTTATTTTTTATTGTTTTATGTGAGTTATACTCAAAGCAATCCACATTTTTAGAGTTAAATTGTGAATATTAATTTTAACAACAAGAACATCAAGTAAGATTTTCACTAACCAATTGCAGGATTTTGCTTCATGAGGCCCCAGACTCAAAGCTAGCCTGAGTTAAATACAACTCACATGGCAGTCAATGTGAGTTGTATGTAGAAATTGCAGTCATCCCTTCGTATCCATAGGAAATTGGTTCCAGGATCCCCGTAGATGCCAAAATACATAGATGCTCAAATCCCTTATATAAAATGGTATAGTATTTGCATATAACCCATGCACATCTTCTTGTATACTTTAACACATTAATTGCCATGTGAATTGTATTTAACTCATGCTAGTTTTGAGCCCGGGGCCTCATGAAGCATATGTATCATACACATCTCTTCACCTTGGGAGCTGTGAGAATAATTTTTCAAGTTGCATATAACTCACACACAGAAAACAATAACAAATAACAAATTTTTATTAAATTAGAAAGGATCATTTTATTTTTGAAGTTTTTTATTCTATTTTCATGATAAAACACTGTGGCCCCAAGGAAATTTTTTTTTTCTAGTGTGGCAGTTAATGTGTTAAATCATCTCTAGATTACTTATGATACCTAATACAATGAAAATGCTAAGTAAATAGTTGTTATACTGTATTGTTTAGAGAATAATGACAAGAAAAAAAGTCTGGTATATGTTCAGTATGGATGCAACCAACTACTTTTTTTCCTGAATATTTTCTATCCTCAATTGGTTGAATCTATGGATGTGGAACCCATGGATACAGAGGACTGACTATTTTCCTTTTGCTAGACATTTATTTTATTTCCATCTTTTTTCCCCACTAGATATTGCTGTAATAAATATCCGTGAACGTATCTTATTGTTACATATTGGTGCTTTTATTCCTGTAGGATAGACACCCTAAAGTGGAATGACTCGATGTGAAGATATAAACAGTTTTAATTTTAATACATACTTCCATATTAAATTCTAGAAAAGTTGTAGAATCTACATTCCCAGCATAATTTTATGGGTACCCATCTTGCCATATACCCTTATCATCACTGGATAGTATCTACTTGTTTCATTTCGTTGTTTCTCAACTAATAAGATTGATCTTTTTTTTCCATATTCTTGCTGGTTATTTGCATTTCTTCTTTTGTGAATTGCCTGTATATATCCTTTACTCGTTTTTAGTTTTTGTTTTTCTTTTAAAATAAATTTTTAAGGACTCTATATTGAGGATAATAACACTTTGTCAGTCATGAGTTTTACATGTTTTCACCAGTCTATTATTTATCTTTTGAGCTTAATTCTATAAATATTATTTTTTTTTTTTTTTTTTTATAAATATTATTTTTTTTTACTTTGGCAAACGTTCTCATTCCTTATATAGCTCCTAAGTTTATCTTGCTTAAAAAGATCTCTCCCTACCAACACTATAAAATTTTCTAATTAAAATTTTTTTGGTTTATTTTTAGAACTATAATCCATCTGGAATCTACATTTTATATATGGTTTAAGGAAGGGGTCCTATTTTGTTTTCTTCCAGGTGGATAGCCATTTGCACCAGCATCATTTTTTAAATAAATCGTTTATTTTCTACACAGTTGAAATGACACTTTTCTCATATAGTAACTCTGTGTATATACTCAGATTTGTCTTTAGACTTTCTATTCTGTTCCACTACTCTCTTTTTCACTTCTTGTATCAAGACAATACTGTTTTAATTATAATAGATTACTAGAAAGTTTTAATGCGTGGTAACATCGATTCTCATTCACTCATATTATTGTTTCTTAGCAGTTCTTAGATGTCTATTCTTTGATATGAATCATTTGATATGTGATACTTTTCTACCTCTTCATGTATTACTTTTAATAATTTCTATTTTGCTGAGAAATCATTAAATTTCTCTGGATTTTCAATTTAATACTATGTATCTACACATAATATTATCTTATTCTTTTACTATCTTCCACAATTGTGGTTCTCTCTCTTTTTCTCATTTCTAATATTGCATTTTTTTTATTTTCTCACTGTAGTCTTTTAATTACGCTTATCAAGGGGCATTGTTTTTTCTTATTTTTATTGATATATAATAGTTGTACATATTTTTAGGATACATGTGGTATTTTGATACCTGTATACCATGTGTAATGATCAAATCAGAGTAATTGGGGTATTCATCACCTCAAATATTTATCTTTTCTTTGTGTTGGGAACATTCCAAATCTTCTAGCAACTTTGAAATAGACAGTAAATTATTGTTAACTATAATTTCCCTACTGTGCCATCAAATACTAGATCATATTCCCTCTAACTGTACTTTTGTACCCATTATCCATCCTCCGTTCATTCCCCCACCCCGACTCTTCCCTTCCCAGCCGCTGGTAACCATTATTCTATTCTCTACCTCCATGAGATCTACCTTTTTACCTCCCACATATGAATGAGATCATGTGATATTTGTCTTTATGTGCTTGGCCTATTTCACTTAACATAATGACCTATAGTTCCATCTATGTTTGCTGCAAATGACAGGATTTATTCTTTTTATGGCTTAATAATATTCTATTGTCCACTTTTTTATCCATTTATCCATTGATAGGCATTTAGATTGATTCCGTATCTTGGCTATTGTGAATAGTGCTAGTGCTGCAATAAACAGGGAAGTGCAGATATCCTTTCAACATTCTTTTTTTTTTTGAGACAGAGTCTCACTCTGTTGTCCTGAGTAGAGTGCCGTGGAGTCAGCCTAGCTCATAGCAACCTCCAACTCCTGGGCTCAAGCGATCCTTCTGCCTCAGCCTTCCAGAGTGCTAGGATTATAAGTGTGAGCCACCGCGCCCGGCTGCCTTTCGATATTCTGATTTCCTTTCTTTTAGATATATACTCAGCCATGGGATTGCTGAATCATATGGTAGTTCTACTTTCTACTTTTTGAGGATCCTTCATACAGTTTTCCACAATAGCTGTACTACTTTACATTTGGTCTTTTCAGAGAATTTGCTTTTGGTTTATTTATTCTTTCTGCAGTTTATTTCTGTTTTTTTTTTCTTAAATTAATTTTAGCCTTTATTTACTTTCTTTTTCTACTTACTTTTAGTTTTTTTAAAAAAACATTTGTTAGGGTTTTTTTTTTCCTGTTTCATTGGTTGAATATTTTGATTTTTAAAATATAATAAAATCATTTAGAGTACATTTTTCTTTGAGTAAAGTTGTGATATAATCTCATAGGTTGTGATATAAAATATCCTTTTTATTCATTTTTAGATAATTTGTAACTTCAGGTATGATTTCCTTTTAATCCATGGTTTATTTAGAAGACTATTACTTTCAGTGTTTCAGATGAGAATTATGAGTGATAATGTGATCTTTCGCTTGTATAATTAAGCTGTCCTTTCTGTCTTGAAGCTTTTAAGATTATTTTCTTTATCTTGAATTTCAGGAATTTCACTAGTCAACATCTAGGTGTGTGTCTGTGTATCCTAATCCTGACTGGGACTTAGCAAGTCTTTTCACTGTTTAAACACTATATCTTTCATTGACTTAGCCAAGTTTTCTGTTACTTTATTCTTCTTTCCATTTGATTTTTTCTTCCTTCTGCAACTTTTATTATCTGTATGTACATTTTCTGTTCTAATTCTCTTATCTCTTGACTCATCATTTGTTTTCCTTTGTATTTTTGCTTTTACTTACAAAATATTTCTTCCACTTTATACCATACTTTATTTAACCATTCTCCATTTAACAGCCTCTTAGGCCCTGTCCTCAATTTTGGGGGGGGGTACCTCTCTGTTCTCTGATATGCTAAGTAGCTAAGTTTTTGTCCTAAGGTTTTGTCCAAGTTTCTGCTGAATTTCCTTAGTGAAATTCCTAGAAAGGAATTACTGGGTAAAAAGGAATGACCTTTTTGGGTTTCAAGACTTTTGATACATCTTACAAAATTGCTCTTCCAGAAGAATTTTACTAATTTATATTATACTTTCAAGAAGAATATATGTTTCTCATAACAAAATCATATATTTTTCTTTTTTAGGCTTTGAAATTTCTGAAAACCAGAAGAGGCAGGCTGCAATGACTGTGAGAAAAGTCCCTAAACAAAAAGGTAAAGCTGCCTTTACCCCCTCAGCCCCACTCACTCTCTGTGTGAGACCGGGGAGCCATAGGCATATTCCTAGGCCTGTGAATGGTATAGAGTAGTTGTGTCCAAAAATAGCTCATTAAGTGCAGAAAAAAATAGAACCTATGTTTCTGTTTAATTTTTATTATTAAAAATAAGGAGAGGTTGGTCCGAGTGCAGTGGTGTTTACAACTAATTGATCACAAACACTTATAGATTCCTTTGTTCCTTGTCCACTCCCGCTGCTTCACTTGACCAGCAAAAAACCCCAAAAAACAAAAATAAGTAAATAAATAAATAAAAATAAGGAGAAACTTTACTAATAATATAGAGACAGATGGGCAATAGTAAATGTGTATAATTTATTTAATAAGTATAAATATACTGGGAATGGGTGTTCAGCTTTCTTTCACTGGCCTGGGAGTACTTGCCAAATCAGGAGCCCGCAAATCAGAATATAGAACCTCATACTGAACCAAGACCAAACATTCAGATATTCCCTCTCTTTCTCTGAACCATAAACCAAAGTACTTAAAAAAGAAAAATACCTTGAGAATCAATTTAAATCATAAGTAAAGCTTTATTTTTTTTCTTTTTTCATGAACCAGAACAGAACTGAAATGCTCAGCTTAACAAAGGGAAGGAACTACCTTCTGCTTATTCAAGTACCTGTCTAGTATCAGGTGCTTTATATAAGTTCTTTCAATTCATCTTTGTGATAATCCCTGCAAGGTGAGCATGAAGTTATAAAGCTATAGAACTCTAAGGAGAAAGATAAGAGGAAATCTTCAGGCTCTAGGGCTAAGCACAAAAGTTTTTAGATTTGACATCAAAAGCTCAAAGCACAAAATGAAAAATTGATAAAGTGGACCTCATCAAAATTGAAAATTTTGCTCTGTGAAAGACCCTGTGAATAGGATGAAAGACAAACTACAGGCTAGGAGAAAATATCTGCAAAACACATAACTGAAAAAATACTATTTTAGACTATATTAAGAGCTCTCAAAACTCAACAGTAATAATACCAAACACTCAAATTAGAAAATGAACAAAAGACACAAAAAGATATTTTACTTAAGAGGATATGTGGATGGTAATTAAGCACATGATAAAATATTCAACATCATTAGTCACTGGAGAAATGCAACCTAAAACCACAATGAGATACCACTACACACTTATTAGAATGGCTAAAGTAAAAAATAGTAACAATACCAAATGCTAACAAAGATGTGGGAGAAACTGGATCATTCATACCTTGCTAGTGAGAATGTAAATGGAACAGCCACTCTAGAAAATAGTTTGGCAGTTTCTTTAACCACTAAATGTACAACTGCCATACAACCTAGCAGTTACACTCCTGGGCATCTATCCCAGAGAAATGAAAACTTACATTTCATAAAAGCCTATAAATTATTGTTTATAACATCATCGTTCATAATAGCCCAAATTGGAAAGAGCCTAGATATCTTTCAATGGGTAGAGGATTAAACAAACTGTGGTACATCCATACCATGGAATATTATTCATCAATTAAAAGGAATCAACTACTAATACATGCAGCACCTGGGGTGAATTGCCAGGGAATTTTGCGAAGCGAGAAGAGCAAATCCACAAAGTTTGCATAGGGTATGATTTCATCTATATAACATTCTTGAAATGATGCAATTTAGAAATGGGGATCAGATTGGTGGTTGCCAGGGACTAAAGAAGGGATGAGGACAGGAGAGAAGTAAGTGTGGTTATGAAAGAGTAATGAGTGATCCTTGTGATCATGGAAATGTTCTATATCTTGACTGGAAGCTATAACCATGTCACTATCCTGATTATGATGTTGTACTATAGTTTCGCAAGTTGTTGTCATTGGGAAAACGGGGTAAAAGGGTACATAGGATCTCTGTGTATTATTTCTTACAACAGAATGTGAATCAATAATGTTCTCAAAAAAATCTTTTTTTAAAAAAAGCAAATTAGCACTTCCCAAACTCACTCCTAATAAGTCCATATTGTCTGTTGACATCCATACCCTCATATTTCTAACACTCACCACCTTTCAAAACTGACTCTTAAAAAAGAACTTCCCACTGAAGTTCCAATGGGTGATGACTTACTGTGATATTCCTTCCAGGGTAATGGGTTAAGTCATCAAACAAAGACAAACAAAGAAGCTGTAATGTTGGAATTTCAGACACTGATGAACAGATGAGGAAGGTATTTGGGAACAGTAGGAGACGCTTTCCTGGTGTGTCTGAATTATATGCTTTATGTTTCATCCTATTCTGCTATAAATATAGGTCAGGATTAAACTTTCACTTTAGGCCCCCAGGTTCCTGGAATCCTCCATGAATGTGGATTTTGCTTTGATGTTTGCAAACCCACCTACAGAAGTTGAGAAAGTCTTTAATCTTAGTGTCATTAAAGCTGTTCTCTTTGAATGGCCACAAATATATTCCAAGTCTTCCTTTCTTTCCATGAATCATATCTTCTGGTGGTGAGTTTGCTTTCTCCCTCAACTATCAGTGTCAATTCCCCATTAAATACAGGTTCATCACTCTCAACCCAGGGCAGGACACTAAATCACTTCTACCTTATGCTTTTAGAAAACCATTCTCTCTCACCCCCTAGATACTTGCCTTGACATCAGTGTCTAAAAGCATAAGGTACAAGTGACTAACTTACCATATGACCTTGGGTGTGACATTTCTTTCCAGGTCTTAGTGTCCTTATCTGTAAAATGGCTGATGGCAACACCACAAATTACTTAGTGATACCTGACTAAATGTGGAAGTGTGAGGTGTTGCAGTAATATCCACACCATTCCAAAATCTGTTAGGGAGAAGAATTCTCCCCTTGGATGATTTGCAATACCAGTTCATACTTTCTAAACTAAGCTGCCTTGAACTGTCTGTCCAGAGTGATCACTGGGTGATTTGAGAAGCCCTTTGTTATGTAACTTATACCCTTTCCCTTTGATCTCTCATCTACTCTAGGTGTCAGCTCTGCCCGCTCAGTTCCTCCTTCCTACCCACCACCGCAGGACCCGTTAAACCAGGGCCAGTACCTGGTCCCCGATGGCATCGCTCAGTCACAGGTCTTTGAATTCACCGAACCCAAGCGCAGCCAGTCACCGTTCTGGCAAAACTTCAGCAGGTTAACCCCCTTCAAAAAATAATACCTACAGGGAGGCAGATAATTTTAAAATAAAGTAAATAAAATTATATTTATAGATGGACCTTTTTTCGGAGAAGCACTGTTGAAATTTATATACACACACACACACACACACACACACACACAGACACATATATACACACACACACACAAGGACATATACACACACAGGCCCTTGAGTACACACCCCCCACCCCACCCCTCCACACACACAGGAGGAGAGAGAGAGAGAGAGAGAGAAGGACCAAAAATGTTTTCTGTTGTTTTTGGGAAGTGAAATCTGTAGTTGGTAGGAAGAGGTACCAATGACTTCCAAACATGTGATCCCTTCTTAAAAGTTTTCAGTTCTTACCCTGGCCTCTGCCCTTTTCTTTCAGGAATTAACATTTCTATTTGTTCCTTTTTCTTGTTGAGATGATCCCTTTGCCTTCCCTGTGAGTGATTCACTGACTTATCATTATTACCATAGATGTGTTTGTATTGATTATTTCTTTCCTGATACTGATGCTGATAACATTTGAATTTAATTTAATGTGGGTGGAGTTTGGGGGTTTGGGATTTCTTTTTTCCCTCTTTCACTTTTCACTAAGGAAGGGGAGGATCTCCTTTCTCCTCTCCCTCAGCCAATCATCTGCGAATGTTCCTACAGCCCTGCAGTTGCCCCAAATAGCTTTTTCCGAGCACCCTCTGTCGTCAGTTGTGCCAGTCTGAATATGCTCTGTTGTGCCCTGTGACATAATTGCTAAGTATTCCTGTTGCTTTCACTGTGTTTTAGGTGTTGTGGAGGGATCAAAAAACCAAACAGAAGCAAGGAAGTATAAGAGTATAATGATGCTAGAGAACACTTCTGTTCAGGGAACATTCTGCATTTGGGTTATTTATTCTAGCACTTGGGGTTACCATTTTGCAGCACTGCTGAGTCATTGCAGTTTTGTATCTAGGAGTTAGTTTGGGCCAATTATTCTCTTTTTCAAGCTGCTTTTGTTGTGAGTCTCCTCCTAGGCCTGTGCCTCCCCTAGCCCAATAGAAGATCTGAACTGAAAGCAAAGAGGTTGAGACTCTGCCTCTGGGGGAGGGATTTATCTGTCCCCCAAGTACAAAATAGGTTTAAAGCAGGGCTCTATACAGGAATCAGTTCAATGTCCTGGTCATCCCTGCTCTCATTTGCAGATTTTTTTAGGCAGCATTGATAGGAGTCTATAGAGGGGTTCAAGACAGAGCCCACCTGACCAAGATCATCAGCTGCCTTCAAATTATTGACCTGGACAGGATACAAGGCTGACAATAACCTCTTACAGGAAAGAACAGGGATGGACATGGAAAGAGACAGCTTTGATCCATGATATTGTACCTGCAATTCCTACTACCCCAATTGTGTGAGACTTCCCCAATTGTTAACAGATTGCATGGACAATATTCCTGGGCTCCTTCTTTCCCTTCTTCCTGTCTTCCTTCTTTCTCTTGCCATCCTGGCACAGGAAGGTTATTGGTGTTGGCATAGTTAAAACAGTTATGGCACTTGAAGAGAAGGCCCTGTTTCCAACAACCTCTCACCCCAGGACATTTGAGGCAAGTAAGGGGTTCTCTAGAAAAGGGATCTGAGGCAGAGATGCTACCCTCAAGCTCATTTTTGGCAGGCTTTCCACTTGGGCAAAACTGCATCCTCCCACAAAGAGGCAGGCTTCCTGTGGGTGTAGGAGAATCTGTTTGTCCTCCCCATTGTGGCGCCTTGCATGGACAGACCATGAACGGCAAGGAGAATGGGGTATAAAGAAGTGAGGATGGGCCCTGCTGTGGAGAACAAGGCAGTTGAGCAAGGAATCTGGAGATTGGGAGTCTCTCCTGGACCGCATGGGAGAAGACTTCATCACAAAAGGACTTCAGCTTACCAAGGAGCAATGATGGCTATCTGGGGACTTCAGCATAGCTGACCCAGACCAGGCACTGCCCAGCCTGGGATTCTTTTCTCTGTGGAAATCAGATTATAAACTGCTTAAGCTTCAATTCCATTTACAGCCAAATCAGACTTCTATAGTAAGTCAAGGATGAGCCTGAGCTGGGCAGAGGGCCAGGGCTCGGGACTGGCCAACACTGCTCAGCACACGACCTAGCTACTTAAGCCCCCTTGGCGAGGGACCCAGCACACAGGCTGAAATGTCCTCCCTGGCCAACAGTGTGTGTTTCAGTAGCTGTGCAGGCCTCCATTTAGTGTACCTTTTTCCTAGTTTGCACTCCTCCTTACTAGGCTTGGCCTTGACACGCTTCTACAGGGATTGGTAGCACACCAGAAGGGGATGCTTAGACAAGTCCCTGGGCCTACAACATCTCTTAGCTAGGCCCTGTCATTTGCTCCCTCCCTGAGGCCTGTGTCCAAGGCTCCAGAATCAGGAATATCACCTCTCGCCCCTCACTTCTCTACCCAACCCACTGCCCTCACCAGATGCCAGTAACTTGTGAAAATAGCAAGAAATAAGCTCTCCATTGGTTGGCGTGTCCCCCTACCCTATGGAAGCAAAGCAGACTAGTGTCCAACAGCCCCAAGGGGAGCCCAGTTAATTACCTGAGCTCAGTGACCAAACCTTTTGTGTCCCCATAGTAATGATATCCCCAAGAACTCTATAATTCTCCTCTGTTTCTGCATGGCCTGGAGCTCCCCTTTCCTCAACACAGTGAGGCCTGGATTTACTCTCCAAAAGGCTTTGCTAGTGTGTTCTATAGACCCTGCTATGGGGAATTCCTAAGGCAAAAATCTAACTCTTTTTTCTCTCTCCCTTTCTCTCCCTCTCTCTATGTGTATATCTCTAATGGATCTATAAGGACAGCAACAAGAGAGTTCTGACAATTCTAGTGTGAAGCCAAATAGTGATCTTTTAGTGCTTTGGGGCTGGGGTGGGGTGGGGTGAATGGATGGACAACAGTGATTTTTTATTACCCCTGCTGCTCTGCATTTGCCAGTTTATTCTTTTGTTTCCTCTGACTGTTTGACCCTGTCAAACAAGTGTCAAAGTTGTGTGTTTAAAAAAAATGTTTAACAAAAAGATGTTGTAATGACACAAAGCCTTATGAAAATATTTATGGAGTTCAATAAAAGAAGTTAAAAGACACTTCTAGGCATAACTCTCTTGCCATTTCGTGTGTGTGTTTTGCTGATTGCAAACTAAAGGAAATTTGGTGCGGGGAAGCTTACCCCAACCCAGTGTTGACCTGCCAACCCTGCTGTTCCATTCCCAAGCATCTTATGGGCTGTCTGTGACCTTCCATGTGTTTTCTGGAAGAGTAGACCATGAAAACCAAGTTTGATCCTGTAACCAAGAGCACCTCAAGTATCTTTAATGGATGGGACTGTCCTTCATGTCACCTGATCCTTTGACAGGATTGAAAGCCCATTCCTGACCTTGTTCCTTTCCTCATATCAGCAAATCCAGTACCTTCCCTGGGCAGTCATGGGAGTTTAAAAGTTGCTCTTCGAACCTGACCAGAGGCCATATCACTTAGGAGTCCCAGTTCCTTCCTAAAGCCTTTTGTCTTGTCTCTTCAAAGTTAGATGGCTTCCTTATCTGTTTCTCAGAGTGGGTGAAGTAACCTTATCTTTTCCTCCATGATGGTATTGCCTGCATGTAGTGTATTATGCTGCCCGTGAGAGACCCAGTCGTGGGTCCTTCTGGCATTGTCTCCCATGCCTTTCTCCAGAGCAACTAAACACTAACCCCAACAAAGTGCTTATATACTAAAACGGTCCAGAGAATTGTTCCAAGCTGCAGAGTTGGGAGTGGGGAGCAGGTGTTGGACTTCTGTGTTAGGGTGTGAGCCTGAGCCCTGTCTGTCTAGGCCTTGGGGATGCTCCCCCAACCAAGAATTTGAAGAAAGTGATAATTAAACCCTCCTCTCCTTAAGTGACTTTTCCTTTTTGTTCATTTTTTGGCTTTCCTCATTTAACCCCTTCCTCTGCTATCACCACCCGTTCCTTTTTCCCTGGGGTCTGCCATCTCTCCACAGCAAAATCAGCAGGGCTTAGCTCTCAGCTGTCCATTCTGATACCAATTGCAAGTCCAGGGGTCCCTGAGACCACCCTTAGTTTCAGTAATTCACTAGAAGGACTCACAGAAGTCACTATTATGCTAAGAGTTAATTACAGCTATTAAACACACATTAAAATCAGTCAAGGGAAAAAGCACATGGGGGAGAGAGTCTAAGAAAGTACCAAATGCAGAGGACAACTTTTGTTGTCCTGTCCCCATGGAGTCAGGACAGTTTTACTTTCTCAGCATTGATATGTGACGATATTCATAGAGTATTGCCAACCAGTGACACGCACCTAAGCTTCTAGAGATTTTATTGGGGCTCTGTCACCCCCTATGGTTGATCTCAGTCTGCAGTCTCTTCAGGAGGTGAGCTGGTGCTGGTTAACCCAAAACCCCCAGCCTAGAGCACATTTGTTGATGTGGCAAAAAAGCCTAATCCTAAATCACATTGTTAGACTACCAGGTGAGCCAAAGACCCTGAGCAAACAAAAATACTCCTATCAGACATGACATTCCAAGGGTTTAGAGGTTACCTCCAAGAAGCAGAGGAAAAGGTCAGACCTCTCTTTGGGCAAGGTTAAATTCTTTACTATACAAGTCAAAAAGGCATGAGGCAGAGGGTGGGAAGAGGACTAGGGTGATTATGAGAACCTATCACAAACCTTAGCATATTAGCAAGTGCTTCATAATTGCTAGCTAGTATTTATTAATAATAAAAAGTGTTTGAGTGGATCTTGTTGTTTAATCTATGAAATGGGGCTATATATGCCTAAAGGTATGGGGGTTGGAATGAGCATGGACTTCCTTAGACAAAGATGAACAGGAGACAGAGGACATGGAACCCAATCCCGCAACCAGGAGGCTAGACATTTAGGAGGGATCTGGCTGAAGCTGTCTGTTCTTGTGGTTGATTTGCTACCTTTGCTTAGGTGACTATCAGGGTGACAAAGTTAGTGTACAAGCTGGGCTTAAAACTTAGACTTGCCCCATCTGAAGTTCTTACATATGACACTGTTTCATCCATTCCTATAGCACCATAGTACTAGACCAGGTACCCAGTAACTGCTGAATATACCAGAACTGATAACATTGATGAGGATGCAAGCTAACATGTTGTACCACAAGCTGTTGTCCCATCCTTCGCCTTACCATTTCTGTGCACACCAGCCTGACTTCCAATATCCAGCACCTTCATCTTTGTTGGAGGGCTGCCCTCAGGCTGCTGGAAATCTACTTTGTCCAAAGCAAAGTGTCCCCAAAGTGCCTGGGAATTACTGCCTTTTCTGCCCTGGTGGGTAGCTCTTAATGACCAATGTGGGTAATACATATCCTGGTTCCTTTACCCCTCAGCTGTGATAATTTGGAAGTGTGCGTTAAGTGGGGGTTAAGCTTCAGTTGCCCACTGTAGTAGATGTTTAATAACACACCTCTCATTGTCTGCCTTCACTTTCCTATATCACTTCCCTGCTCTTCTCATATCAGAGGGTGCACTTCTTGGGAAGATTCAACCAAGATACATGAATGAGTGCTTACTATGTATCATCTGAAGTGTCATAAATGATCTTCTTACCGAAACATTGGTGCCTTTGCCAGTTAGGAGTTGTTTCTGGCTGCATAAAACAGGAACCCTCAAATAAAACATCCCCCTTTATGGATCAGATTCAATAAGGGAAAAATATTTAGACAAATGGGAAGAAAGAGTGGCAGCAGCTTAGAGAGTGACATAACTTCTACGAGCTATAAGATGAAAGAAACAAGTAACATACAAAGGAAAGCCCATCAGAATAACTCCAGACTTCTCAACTGAAACCTTACAAGCAAGAAGAGACTGGGGCCCCATTCTCACTCTTCCGAAACAGAAGGTGTTTCTTGATAATCCTGAAATCCCATTAGGGAAGTGGCTGTATTGAGGCAGAGCTGTCAGTAAAATGATTTTCAAATTGCTGGGTCATGACATGAGTTTATTTGAGCATGATTACAATTTTAGAAGACGAAATAGAATAGAATAGAATTGAATCAAAATATAGCAGAAAATAATGGAATATTGTAGGTAGAAAGGGTATGTAGTGTTTTGAATATATGCGTGTACTGGGGTACAATATTAAAGATATTTCTTACTGTTAACTGTCAAAAAGAATGTTGTAGAAACACTAGGATAGAGCCATACTGCCTAGGTTTAAATACCACCTCTACTGTTGGTTGGCTATGTGACCTTAGGCAAATTATGTAACTGCTGTTTCTCAGTTTCCATCTCTGCAAAAGGAGGATCATAATGGTACTTATCTGTGAATGAGAAACTTTTGATTGCCTGTCTTATATCTGTTTCTCCCTTCTTATTTGCAACCAGAACACCAATTTTGTTTGGGACAACAATGTGCTCAAACACTCATTTTTCCTGCCTCTCCTGCAGCAAGAGTTAGCCAACAACCAAATGAGGAAATATAAGGGGAAGTTTTGTGTTGGGAGGGCTGGCTTCTGAGAAATCTTTTGCTCTCCCAATAAAAGGGGAGACATATGGCTGGCACCATCACCTCTTTTCTTCTCACCTCTGGAGCTAGGGCAGTTATCTTGTGGCCATGAAGTAACAAGCATGAGGATAAAGGCCTACATACTATGGTAGCAGGGAAAGATGGTGCTATTCTATGGTTTGAATGTTCCCTATAAAACCCACTTTGAAACTTAATCCCCTATGTGGCAATATTGAGAGGTGAGGCATTTAGAAGGGGATTGGATCATAAGGGCTCTGCCTTCATAAATGGATGAATCCATTAAGATTAATAGGTTATCATCATGGGACTGGAACTGGTGGCTTTATAAGAAGAGGAAGAGAGACCTGAGATAGCGCATTAGCATGCTCAGGTCCCTCACCATGTGATACCCTGTGCCCCTGTGCTGCTTCAGGCATCTACAGAGAGTCCCCACCAGCAAAAAGGCGCTTAGCAGATGAGGCTCCTCGACCATGGACTCCCCCAGCCTCCAGAAATGTAGGAAATAAGTTCCTTTTCTTTTGAATTACCTAGTTTCAGTTATTCTGTTATAAGGAACAGAAAATGGACTAAGGCAGATGGGAAGGGACTGGATCCCTGATGGCATCAGCAGACTACAGAAATAATGTCAGCATGAATAGACATTTTCAAAAGAAGACACACAAATGGCCAAAAAGCATATGAAAAAATGATCAACACTAATTATCAGATAACTGCATATTAAAACCACAATGAGATATCATCTTACACCTGTCAGAATGGTTATTATTAAAAAGTCAAACAGTAATATGTTGGTGAGAATGCAGAAAAAGAAGAATGCTTATACACTGTTGGTGGGAGTGTAAATTAGTACAACCTCTATAGAAAACAGTATGGAGATTTCTCAAAGAATTAAAAATAGAACTGTTTGATCCATCAGTTCCACTACTGGGTATCTACCCAAAAGAAAAGAAATCATTGTATCAAAAAGAAACTTGCACTTGTATGTTTATCACTATTCATAGTAGCAAAGTGTCCATCAATGGATAAATGGATAGGGAAAAGGCATATATGCACAATGGAATACTATTCAGCCATAAAAATGAAATCATGTCTTTTACAGCAACATGGATAGAACTGGAAGCCATTGTCTTAACTGAAACTACTCAGAAACATAAAGTAAATAATATTTTAAATGTTTTAACATAATTGCTTTATATACTAGAGTTATTATTATACTGAGGTGAAGAGAAAGATGGGTGTTTTTTTCTTTTTAATATGGAGTTTTCTGTGGGGTAACTAGGTAATGAAAAGTATACTTCTTGTTGTTATGTGAAGAAAAGAAACTCCAATTTGATTAATCCACAATTAGATGCATTTCATGAGGATAAAATAATTTCTAGTTCTCATAGCAATCATTATGGTGATAAAATAAGTTAATAAATGTTAAGCACCTGTAACAGTGTTAACTCAATAAAATGACAGTTGTTATTGTTGTTATATTAAATCCCTGTAAGGTTCAGAGAAGGGAAGGTGCTTTTCTAAGATCATAGTTACCTCTCGTGTGAACTGAAAGAGAGCAACTAAAAGGCTGCTAAAGCCCTGTCTAGCTCCCTGAACCCTGGAAGGAGATTCAGAATGGCAGACTAAAGGCCCAGAGGAATCTCGAAGGTTTTACTGCGTCCTTTTTGGGCTAAACATATCCTCTTTACTCACTGAGGCCAGAAGCCCATCATGACAGACGCAGAAGGTCTTTCCTGGCATCCTCTACTATTCTGGGTTCTGAAGAATGAAAGGAGTCCCATCACATCTGGACATTACACTTTCTCAAAGACAGATTCGAGGCCATTCCCTTTACATGGTAGGTTATAGATGTTTATAAATGGAAGCACTAATTATTTTATAGGTAAGTAGACACTTCCCTTCCCCCAGAGGCAACCCCTAACAGAAAGAGCTCATGTTTGTCATCCCTAGAAGTCTCTTCTTTATCTTGCCCACTCCCATCCTTGTACCTACCCACACAAGGGACACGGGCCCAGCAGAGAACCTGGGAAAAGTCACTTCTTCCCCCACTCCACGCCTAGTGCCCCATCTGGGACTAAGCCAGTGGTCAGAGTGAAACACACAAGATCATCCATAGGGAATATAGAAGAAAATATTAGAACTTTATTATCTAAAACATAAGGAACTTAAGCTTTCTCAGTAATTAAATATGGATTTTCAGTTGCACATGATTATAGTTTCTAATAAATATACCTATATTAGGAAGGCATGCTCACAAAAGTTTTACTGATGGAAGGCATAATCCAAAAAGGTAAGAAAGCACCAGTACATATATTGTTTTAAAATTTATTGAGCATTTACTATATATAAAAGCCCTATTTTAAGTGCTTAACATATATAAAATTAATTGAATCCATACAATAGCACTATTAGGAAAATGCCTTTATTATAATCATTATATAAGAGGTAACTGAGGCACATATTGGTGAATAAATTGCCCAAGGTCACACAGGTAGTGAGTGGCAGAGCTTGGACTCAAGCCTAGGCCATTTGGCTGTAGAGTGTGAGCTTTTATTCACTTGCTTACACAAAAAGACTAGTCAGTGAAAGCTAAAACCCAATCTTCTGCTATAAATTGGATATGTTAATTTGAAACAATCATTTTTTGAAGCAAGACTTGCTTTTTTTCTGCCTGGTCATCTCCTCCTCCTAGGACACTGGAGCCAGATTTTACCTGAGATAAAATCCCAGATCCATCATACATCACCTAGCTTTGGGATCATAGGCAGATGACATCACTTCTCTGAGCCTCAGTTTCCTCATCTATCAGATGAGAATAATAGTAGTTAATAACTACTTCACAGAATTGTTGTAACGAGTAAATAAGTTTACACTCAAGCATGGAAAGCACTCATATTGTTAAATGTGGGGGCCTCACAGTTCCTCAAGAAGTTAGACATAGAATTACGATATCACCCAGCAGCAATTTCAATCCTAGATATATAGCAAAAAGAAATGAAAACACATCCACACAAAAACTTGTAAATGAATGTTAATAGAAACTTTATTCATAATTTCCCAAAGGTGAAAACAGCCCAATTGTCCATCAACTAATGAATGCATAAACAAAATGTGGTATATCTATACAATGGAATATTATTCAGCCATAAAAAGGAATGAAGTATTGATACATGGCACAACATGGATGAACCTTGAAAACATTATGCTACATGAAAGAAGCCAGGCCCTAGAGGGTTTCGTATTATTCCATTTATATGAAATTTCTAGAATAGGCACATCTATGGAGACAAAAAGGAAATTAGTGGTCACCTGGGACTGGAGAGTGGACAGGAAGTGACAGCTAATAGGTACAGAGTTTCTTTTTGGGGTGATATAAAATTGATTGTGTTGATGGTTGCACAACGCTGTTAATATACTAAAAACCACTGAATTGTTTTTTTTCATACTTTAAAAGGTAGAACTTTGTTATGTGAATTATATCTCAGTAGAGCTGTCATTAATAAAAAAGAGACTGGGTCTTAATACAGCCCTTTCCTCTTTCTATGTGCTTGACTAGTTCCCCAATATAGCTCTCCAAATTTGCCTCAAGTAGAAATCCCTGTGCCACTGCCTGGCCCCACTTCCCACCCCCAGACACCCACCCATGGTATGTCTATATGAGAGAATTTTCTCAAATAAATGACAGTGGCCTCCCCTTTCCCTTTGTCTGGCTCCCAGCCTTCTCCCTACCCACCCACTGTCATCCTCCCTTCCAGCAGGGGTCCATGGCTTCACCCCACTATGTGTGTACTCTGGAGAAATATGAGGGTGGGGGAGAGGCTGCGTAAGCCTCTTTTCCATTCAGAAAAGAAATCTATATATATACTCATGCATTATCTTTCATATATACATTTGGTCTTTTCTAATTAAGTCAATTAAATAAAAACATTATGGGATCTTATAATATTCTTTTAAAGTGAAGAATATTTGACAGCTTCACGTCAAAAAAAAGTCTGACAGCCATATATCATGTTTTTTTTCTATCTCATTTACTTTCAAAATTCCTCAAGAAAAAATAAATTGGTAGTTTTTTTAGTGTGGGAATTACATTCACATTTCAAAAAGTCTGTTTACTGGTTCATACGGCACTATATTTACCTCAGAAGCTCTGATTACTTACACAAGCAAATTCGCATATCTAGAAAAGGGGGTGCCTTCTGAACACTCATCATGGCCTGCTCAGGGTGCTTTGAGGTTAAATGATCAAAAGTCCTGCTTTGATGAAGTGTTCAAATCTGCATGTTGTCACTACAAAAAAAAAAAGAGCTCCCTCTAAATTCCTTTTTGTAAAGATGGACACCTTGAGCATGATGTTCACTTCCCTTGAAAGAACATCCCATCTTGATAAGTGGAAATATTTTTCTGCAAAGAACTTGCTGCTCTTACATTAGTTAAAACTGGCTCATTATTCGGCTTCAGTATCAAGATTTTAATATCATGGACTAAATTGACAAAGCAGTGAACACAACAGATTGAGTGCTGAGTTAGTGAACTGTGAACTTTTTGTTTTCTTTAAAATGCTTTTCACTTGGGAGTGCAATGCGCACTACCCGAAGGATGGACATATTTGAAACACGGACTTCGGTGAGGGGGGGAACCAAGGGCAACACACGCAACCTAAACATCTGTACACCCATAATTTGCTGAAATAAAAAAAAAATAAAAAATAAAAAAAACGCTTTTCACTTGTCTGGAGGCAAAAGATGAGCTTTTAAGAATAAAAAAGTATAAAACTTCAGAACTGAATATAAAATAGAGGATTGCCATTCACAAACTCCTACATTGTGTATAATTTTTAGGCTGATACTTTTTTAATGTATGTCTACTATTTGGGTTGAAACCATTTGGCAAATGAGATCCTTCTACTGTTCCTCTGTCTCATAAATCATGGACCCTGTGTCCCTGGAGGTAGAGGCCTTGGCTGGGCTAAGTCATTGGGGAGGATGTCAGTCTCTCAGATGGGAAACCAGGAGGGGATGACAGGCCATTTACAGACACTTGAACTGAGATGTATTAATATTCAATTTAGTAAAATTGTTACGATTTCTGCATAGGAGGTCAATGAGACCTGGGTTATAACTCTAGCTCTGTCACTTGCTACATGGGTAGGTCACTTAACCTCTTTATACCTCAGTTTCATCAAAATAAGGATAATAATATTATAGCTGCCTTCCAGGGAAACCGCGAGGATTTAATGAGTTAATTCATACCAAGTTCCTAACACACTGCTTAGCACACAGGAAGGGTAATGAAAGGCAACTGTTATTATTGTTATGCTATTGCTACTACTACTTATTGAGAGAAAACAAGGGAAGGGATTTTGTTCATATTTGGACCAGAACATTCAAGGAGAATCAACACTTTCCTGGGTTCAGATGTAGTAATGACAGAGGGAATTGAAGTAAACATGGCTTGGAGGGAAAGTGAAACAGGGGGATAGATTTGGGCCACTTGATAAACAGCCACTTTTCTGTCAAAACCTGTAATTAAAGATTCTGGGTTGAATTTTATCAAAGGAGTTGGCTTTCCCTTAGAATCATCTTTGTTTGGGTCCGCTTTCAATTTTTTTTTCTGAAAACAGCTCAGAAAGGGAACTTGCCCACATTTTAACAAGGAAATGAAATTATAATGGTAGAACTTCAGGTATCAAAGAGTAGGAAGGAGAAGAGACTTCAATTACTATGAAATCAAAACTGAACCCATACGTTTTTCTCTCCTATGCTTCGCAAATCCCATTAAAATGACAAAAGCAATATAAAAGAAAAATAAGTCTATAGGAGTGCCAGAAAACCAGAAAGGATACAAATAAGAAACCAGAAAGTCTGAGGAATTTTTGGAAGATAATAGACAGATGGGGCTGGATTGATGGGAAAAAAAAAAAAAACTGCCAAACGTGAAATACAAGCAACTTAATCCAGTGAAGTGGGACCTTCCTGGACAGTGGTTAGACTGATAGGGCCTATAGAGCCCACCCCTACCTCAAATTCCAGCAAGAGCTAGGTACAGAGGGGGCTGTGAGGCTTTTGGTGGAGGAATAACATGTTAAGAGGTGTACCAATGCTCCATAAGTGGGTACTGCAGCAGCCTCCACATTATAGCTGCTAAGGACAGGTATTTGGAGGCATTTAGGGCAGAAGCTTTCAAAAATCAGGATTGGGGCCTAAGAGAGAAGCAGACTGGTGTCCTGGCATCTTGCTAATAAAAGAGTGTTCTGTGGACCAGCAGCATCAATGTTATCTGGGAGATGGCCTCAACCTCAGAACTTACTGAATAGGAACTAGATTTTAATAACAAGACCCTAGAGTGATTCATGTACACATTAAAGTTGAGCACTCCTCTAGCTAACTTTAGGCTCCCTCAACAAGTGGAGAGGTGGAAAAACAATGGCTCATTTCAATTATGAAATTCTCTATTTTTCTTCCTGCACACCCTAAAGATAAGCCCATTGTGGGCTTGTTCACCCACCACACCAATATATCGAACCCCACATCTCTCATTTATTTATGTGGTTCCCAACCCTGGCTACCTATTAGAATCATCTGGTATACTTTTGAAAAATGCCAGTGCCAAGTCTCTATTCTGAGTGCAAGGTAAGACTCTACCTTACCTTCACAATCCAATTTCATGTGAGTACATTTGATTTGTGGAATTCAAGTCACTCCTAGAACACTGGCTTGGAAGGGGGTCTGCAGCAGAGGAAGGAATCGTAGATGGAGCAGATGTTAACCACCAATTCACCATAACCATCACAAATAACAACAAAGAAAAAGAAGAAATGGCAATATTGATTCAGCAAAGAAGAAGTCACGTCACAAAGCATTAAATCCCTGGGATATAAAGGGTTATTTTATGTTGACAAAAGGTACAACACATTGAGAAGAAACAATAGCCCCGGAATTTATGTATTAAACAACAAAGTACTGAAGTATATAAAACAAAAACTGTTTAAAAAAATCCAAAGGCAAGTTGGAAAAGCCAAAATTATAGTAGAAATGTTTACACATTACTCATGATTTGACAGAATAATTTGAAAACGTAAGGACACATTATTTGAATGATGTGATTAGAAAACTTGATTAAATAGAAATATAACTTTTGAAAGAAACACTATACATATACAAAAATACAGATATTTTGAAACCACATTCTTTTTAAATGTGCTTGAGACATTTGCAAAACTTGATCCTATGTTGAGCCATGAGGTAAATTTTCAAGAAATTTCAAAAAGTAGAAATCTCACACACACCACATTTTTAAAATAAAACTAGAAGAGATCAACAAAAGGAAGGGAGAGAAGGCAGAAACGACTTAAAGTGATGAAGAAAAGTTTCTGTATAACTCTTGCCTTACAGTTGTACTCAAAACTGAAATTACACACTATTTAACAATTCATAACAACATATCAAAGCATAAAAATTTAACCAAATATAAACAAAATCATATTCTTATGCATTTTTATTTAAAAATAAGAAAGATTGAAACCAAGTGAAATAAACAGATAATGCTAGAAGCTATAATGGGAACATTAAAACAAACCCAGGAAAAGTAAGGAGAAAAGAATTCTGAAGCATAAATTTATAAATTATAAACACAATAGCAAAGTTGGGAAATAAAGTCAAGAAATAATTTTTTGAAAATATCTGAAAACTAGTACAACCTCTGTGGAAATTAATATGGAGATACTTCAAAGACATAAAAGTAGAATTATCATTTGAACCTGCAATCCCATTACTGGGCATCTACCCCAAAGAACAAAAGACATTCTGTGAAAAAGACACCTGCACTCAAATGTTTATAGCAGCACAATTCACAATTGCAAAGATGTGGAAACAACCCAAGTGCCCATCAATACATGAATGGATTAATAAAATGTGGTATATGTACAGCATGGAGTACTACTCAGCCACAAAAAACAATGGTGATCTAGCATCTCTTGAATTATCCTGGATGGGGCTGGAGCCCATTCTACTAAGTGAAGTGTCCTAAGAATAGAAAAACCAGCACCAGATGTACTCTCCATCAAATTGGTATTAAGTGATCAACACTTATGTGCACATATGGAAATAATATTCACTGGATACTTGGCGGGTGGGAGGGGGGAGGAGGGGATGGGTATATGCACACATAATGAGTGTGATGTGCACCATCTGGGGGATGGACACGCTTGAAGCTCTGACTCGGGTGGGGCAAGGGCAGCATACACAACCTAAACATTTGTACCCCCATAATATGCTGAAATAAAAAAATAAAGAAAGAAAATATCAGGTAAATAAAATACGTAGTAAGTTCAAGCACAAAGAAAAAGAAAACAAACATGCAATGCTAGGAATAAAAAAGTGGCTATGACCAGAGGTGGAGGAGACTTTTAAAATATAAAAGAACACTATAAATTTATACCATTATATTTGAAAATTTGTATAAAATGGATGATTTTGTAAGAAAATATAAATTGCCAGAATTGGCTCATGGATATATAGAAAATGTGACTACCCAATAACTATTTAACCGTAATGGGGACAAAATATATGGATATGAAAGTGTCCATAACCCAAGCCCTCTCCACCCTCATTCCAACAGCTGAACCCCACAGATGAAGTATACTACTCAATAGCAAATAAAACCCTAAATAACCCAATTTGAAAATGGGCAAAGGACTTCAACAGATATTTCTCCAAAGAAGACACACAAATGGCCAACAAGTATATGATAAGATGCTCAAAATTATTATCAGGGAAATGCAAATCAAGACTACAATGATATATCATCTCACACCTGTTAGAATGGCCATTATTATAAAAAAGATATGTGTTGGTGAGGATGTGGACATTGTTGATGGGAATGTAAAATGATATAATATCTGTGGAAAACAGTATATGAGCTCCTCCAAAAAAAAAAATTAAAATAGAACTACCATAGGAACCAGCAATTGCACTTCTGGGTATATATCCAAAATAATTGAAACCAGAATCTTGAAGAGATATCTTCACTGCCATGTTCATTGCAGCATTATTCACAATAGACAAGATATGGAAACAACACAAATGTCCACTGACAGAAGAATAAATAAAGAAAATGTGACATACACACACACAGAGGAATATTAGTCTGCCTTTGAAAAGGAAGGAAATACTACCACTTGAAACAACATGGGTGAACCTAGAGGACATTATGCTAAATTAAATAAGCCCACCACAGAGGAACAAATACTGCATGACTCCACTTATATGAGGTATCTATAACTCACAGAAGCAGAGACTACAATTGAGTGCTTGCTAGGGGTTTTGGTGGGGTGAGGGAAGTGTGGAGTTGTTCAATGAGTACAAATTTTCAGTTATGCCAGATGAATAAGTTCTAGAGACCTGCTGTACAATGTAGTGTCTATAGTTAACAATATTGTATTGTACACTTCAAAATTTGTTAAAAGGAAGGATCTCATGTTAAATGTTCTTACTACAAAAAAGAAAAGATAAAAGGAAACTTTCAGAAATGTTGAATGTGTCTATCACTGTGATTTTGGTGATGGTATCAGGGTGTTTGCATATGTCCGAGCTCATCAACTTGTACATATTAAATAAGTTCTCTTCTTCAATTATAACTCAATAATGCTATTTTTAAAATCACAGTGCAAAGCTCTGGTAAGTCTTATTAATAAAAATAAAAGGCACAAATATACAATACTAGGATTGTAAATGAAGAGAGAATTACACATACGAAATAAAATATAAAGATAAGGAAGAGGGTAGACTAGGAAGAACCAAAACTTCATTTCCCTGCAGAAACATCAAACAAGTAACAACAGTATGACTAAAATAGTTTTGTGGAAGTTCTAGAAACCAATAAAGGATCTGCTGTAATCAAGCAAATGTCAAATCAAGAAAAAGTCACACTCAAAACAGTAGGGAATGTCATGGAATTTTTGTTTGCTCTTGCTCCTGGAGCAGTGCAAGATGGTCAGGAGGAAGTCTCGCAATACCTGGTGCCTTCTATGGAATGGAAGGGAAAGAGTGGAATTGGTTTTCAATGTATTGGTCTGCCTGGGGGCTGACTGAGGGGCTGGTTTCTATCTCACCTGACTCAGAAGGGAACAGAGGCATAGTTTGGAAAATCACACTGGAGGCTGCTGAAAGCAGTGTCAGGTGCCAAAGCATGTGACAGATTCAGGGGAATGCAGACCTGTAAGTCTCTGATGGCCAGAAATTATAGGCAAAGGAATACAACAGAATGTCTAAAGCTCTGAGAAGAAGCAGGGATGAGACCCTTAGAGATATTAAACATTATTTAAAAGCTGCATTATGGGGGAACTGAGAAACAAGCATGCACACAGGCCCAGGGAAGATGCATAACCAAAAAGATCCGAGATGACCTTAAGCTGTGAAGCCAGACTGATGAGTGAAGGTCTTCCCTGCACAGACCAAGTCTGCAAAGATTGGGATGGGTGGTTGTTTCTTCAAATGCCCAATTTAAAATAAAAATATCATAAGGCATACAAAGGAACAGAGAAACATAGCCTACAAAAGGTAACAAAATAAATCTCCAGCAACCACCCTACAAGCTTGCACTTAATAGATATTAACTTTAAATCAACTGTCTCAATATGCTCAAAGAGCTAAAGGAAAATATGGACAGAGTAATAAACAAAAGTAGAAAAATTATAGGAAAAATGAAAATATCAGCAAAGATATGAAATGATAAAATGAAGAACTAAACAGAAATTCTGGGGATGAAAAATACAATAACTGAATTGAAAAAGTCAACAGCAGGCTGTAATATGTAGAAGAAGGAATCTGCAAACTTGAAGTCAAGTTATTTAAAATTTATGACTTTCATCATTATTCAATTCATCCATGTAATGTTGCCCTTGCCCCCCCTCAGTCAGAGCTTCAAGCATGTCCCCCTTAATATTTTAAAATAATATTTTAGAAATAAAATTAATGAGTCTAAGGAGAAAAAGGAAACAAAAAAAAGAATGACAAAAAATGAACAGAGCCTAAGGGACTTATAGGATACCATCAAGACCAATATACACATTATAGAAATTCTAGAATGAGAAAAGACAAAAAAAGAGTAAGATCTTATTTGAATAAATAATGGCCCACATTTTTCAAATATGAGGAAATATATGGATGTACCAATACAAGAAGCTGAATGAACTTCAGGGAGAATAAACCCAATGAAACCCACACCAGGACACATTATAATTAAATTATTGAAAGACAAAGACAGAGAATCTTGAAAGCAACAAGAGAAAATCAACTTGTCACATGGAAGAGATTATCAATAAAAATATCAGTGGATTTCTCAGAAGAAACCTGTGGGGCGTAAAGCAGTACAGCGCTGAAAGAAAAAAACCCTGCGAAAATCAAGAATTCTACTCCTTGTTTTTTTCCAAGATGGCTGACTAGAAGCATGCCCAGTATACCTCATCCACTCACAAGAACCAAGACAGTGTGTAGACTATAGCACTTTGAGTACATTATCCAAGAGAGAACATGAGACTTTAACAGAAAAGTGAAAGAAAACTTCAAAATCTAGGAAGGAGAATGAAAATAGGCAGCCTGCATAGCCAGGACTGACTGGGAACCAGAAGTGAATCCTCTATATGGGAGAAGGTGAATGAGTGTCTTTCTGAGGTCCAATTTCCCACTTGGGAACATACAATCCAGGCCATGGGAGAGCACCTTGACTCTCCCAAGCCGTGTATCTAACTTAGGGAGTGGCCAGGAGACTGTGAAATGAAACTGCTCCAGGGAATGTCCCATGCACTTCCTGAGACCTAAGTGGCTATGGTAAGAAACCACTCTCAATCCCGGCTTTTAACAAACTGTGCACAGTCCTGGGAAGCAGTGGAGCCAGATCTAGACATTAGGGAAATTCATACTGCTGATTGCAGAATCAGGGCTTGAGCAGAGGATGGGCTCCTGCAACCTGGCTCCTGAAAAGTGAGCATGGCATGAGCTCCAAGCCATTGATGCTGAAACCATGAATCCCCTCCTGGGACCTGAGAAGTACAAGAGTTGCTGCAGAGGCTTGGTCTTGAGCCAGGTAGTGGCTGCTACACCCTGGGGATGAATTATGGGCTAGGTATGAACTTCTAGGACTGAGTGAACAACTGAGTTGGCTGCCACAGCTGGGATGGGGGGAAGGAGCCCCACAGAGATTGGGGCATGAGACGGACATTGTTCCCCCACCTGCTGGCCAAAGTGGTGGCTGCTGGGACCAGCCCCAACCCCCCCATGGCAGGACCTTGGCAGGACCTCTCATGCAAGCATTTTGCCAGAGGCCTGAGAATCACCCTGACCCCTAGTCATGGCTCACTAGTGTGGAGCCTCAGCACAAGCTTGCATATTCCAACTCCATTTGGCTTCACTCCCCCACCCCCAGAAAGGGTACATGATCCAGGCCCCTGGGTATTCTATACTTCAATCCACTATCTGGGACATCTGAGCACTTCTCCTGGGGGACAGGGCTGGGTTTAAACACCCTGCTGCTACAACCTCAGCTGGCTCCTACCTACAAGCAGCACTTATTGTTCTGGAGGCCAGTGGGCATAGCCCATTGCAACTAATGGCAACACAAAAGCACAGCATCTCAAAGTGAAAGAACAAGTTCTAAAATCAGGAAGAAAAAAGCATCTAGTCACCTACAAAGGAAACCCCATCAAACTAATAGCAGACCTCTCAACAGAAACCTTACAGGCCAGAAGACAATGGGATGACATATTCAAAGTGCTGAAAGAAAAATAAAAATCAACTTTCAGCCAAGTATTCTAAGACAAAGAATTCATGACTAAGACCTCAAAAGCACAAGCAACAAAATCAAAAATAGACAAATGACACTTAATTATAGTATTAAAAAGTTTTTGCAAAGGAAAAGAAATAATCGACAGAGTGAACAGATGGCCCACAGAATGGGAGAAAATATTTGCAAACTATGCATCTGACAGAGGACTATTATCCAGAATATATACAAGTAACTCAAAAAAACTCAACCAAAAAACCCCACAAATAATCCCATTAAAACATGGGCAAAGAACATGAATAGACATTTTTGAAAAGAAGACAAATGAATGGCCAACATGTATATGAAAAAAGTGATGCTCAACATCACTAATTACCAGAGAAATGCAAATTAAAATTATAATGAGATAGCATCTTACTCCAGTCAGAATCACTATTATTAAAAAGATAAAGAATATCAGATGTTGGTGAGAATGGAAAGTAAAGGGAATGCTTATACACTATTGGTGGGAATGTAAATCAGTGCAACCTCTATAGAAAACAGTACGGATAATTTTCAAAGAACTAAAAATAGAACTGCCATTTGATTTATCAATCCCACTACTGGATATATACCCAAAGGGAAAGAAATAAATAGATCAAAAAGGTACCTGCACTCATATGTTTATTTGTGGCACTATTTATAATAGCAAAGATATAGGATCAACCTGTGTTCATAAAAAGATGATTGGATAGAGAAAATGTGGTTCAAACTGCATATGCTACACAAAAAAAGAAAATGTGGTATTTATACACAATGGAATACTATTTAGCCATGAAAAGAATAAAATCATGTCTTTTGCAGCAATATGTATGGAACTGAAGGTCATTATCTTGAATGAAATGAGCCAGACACAGAAAAAAATGTATAGCATACTCTCACTCATAAGTGGGTACTATAAAAGGAACTTTACATGGATGTAGGGAGTGGAATGATAGGTGATGGACACCTGAAAGGGTGAGGGGGTGGTATGGGGGTGGATGATGAGAAATTAATGTGTACATTGTATGTTATTCTGGTGATGGATACACTAAAAGCCCTGATTTGACCACTATGCAACATATGCATGTAACAAAATTGTACTTGTACCCCATACATTTATATAAATTTTTTTTGTTTTTTTGTTTTGTTTTGTTTTTTTGAGACAGAATGTCACTGTGTTGCCCGGGCTAGAGTGCCGTGGCATCAGCCTAGCTCACAGCAACCTCA
>NW_012133970.1:6756477-6756728 GCF_000956105.1 Propithecus coquereli
CTTACATTAAAAATGAAGAAAGATCACAAATCAACAACCTAAATTTACACTTCAAGGAACTTGAAAGAGAAAAACTAATTTCAAAGTTAGCAGAAGGAAGAACATAATATTGGTGGAGAGATAAAATAGTGATTGGGAAAACAATAGAAAAAATCAATGAAACCAAGATTTGAATCTTTGAAAATGGCAGGGAGGGGCAAGATGGCAAACTAGAGACATCAGTCACCAGATTGTCTCACAAAGAAGAAAAA
>NW_012133970.1:6758679-6764682 GCF_000956105.1 Propithecus coquereli
GTCTTCTTAAACAAAATAACTGTCAGTAAAGAATTTTCTATTCTGCAAAACTAAGTTTCATGAATGAAGGAGAAATGAATCTTTCCCAGACAAGCAAACACTAAGGGAATTTGTAACCATGAGAACTGCCCTACAAGAAATGTTCAAGGAGACTAGGAAGATGGCCAACTAGACGCCGGTAGCATGTGCCTCCTCCACAGAGAGGAACCAAAAGAGTAAGCAGATTCTCACATTTCAAACATGTCATCTAGAAGAGAATGCTAGAATACACCGGGGAAGTGCCAGGAAGCACTAAAAGTTGGTAAAGAGAGGGTTCAGGGCAACTTTCCCAGCTCAGCAGGCTAACACCCAGGAGAAGCTCCCGGATGTAGTGAAAGAAGATAAGCCCCTTGGGCTCCACTCTCTGACAGGATCATATACAATTTTAGCTTCAAGAGAACCCCTGACCCACGCAGATCTTGAGCCTAATGTAGGGAGCTGCTTGGAGACCGCACAGAGACATTGTTCCAAAATGGGAGCTCATGTGGACTCCAAGAGGCATCTGAACCTAGAGCAGCTTGAGCCAGGAGCCATTCTGAGATCCTAGATACCGGGAAACTGTGAGTGCTCTTGCAGCCACTGTGTAGCTCCAAGGAAAGGATAGAGAAGCCCAGGAACTCCCATTTAGCCCTAGGAGGGTCTCTACCATTCTGATTTGGGCTGCATTTGAGACTAAGATGTGAGCAGACAGCATTTTCCGCAGTTTCTCACCCATGATGCCCACCTGAGGGGGGCCCCAGCCTTTCCAGTTGCAGGTCCAAGGCGTCATTTTGTGAGTTACACACTGGGTGGAGCCCCACCCTCATTCTGAGTTTGGGCTCGATGTGGTTGCAGTCTCCGCCAGGCTGGGGAGGAGCAGATAAACCAGGCTTTCCAGCATGCATCTGGGACACAGCTGGCAGCTGTGGGACTGAACCTTGATCAAACTGCACTCCCCGCAGATGCCTGCCAGCATAGTGTGCTTGATATGGGCCCTGTCCTCTCTGGCCATAGTCACGGGGCACCATTTCAGGAAATTGAAGCTGGGCAGCACCCCACCCTCAGACTGTACTCAGGCTAATGCAGCCCTGGCCAGCTGAGGAAGGACAAGGGAGCCCAACCACTCCTACGTACACCTAGGACAATTCTCACTGCCCTGCTATGGACTTCGGTGAGACCAAGAAGCAAGCATATGGCACTCTCTTTAGCATCTTGCCCACACTGTTTGCCTGGAAGGGGCCTCACTCTCTCTGGTCAAAAGCCCAAGGTGCCATTTCAGGAGCTAGAAGCTGGGCAGCACCCCACCATTGGGCTGAGTTCAGGCTGATGAAATTGTAGCCATGCCCAGTTGAAGGACAGGGGAGCCCAAACTCTCCTACATGCTTACAGGACAATTCCCACCACCCTGCTACAAGCTGCAATGTGACTGAGAAACAAGCAGATAACACTTTACCTAGCATCTTGCCCACATAGTTTGCCTGGAAGAGGCCTCACCCTCTCTGGTTATAGGCCTAAGGCACCATTTTGGGAGTTTAAAGCTGGGCAGCCCTGAAAGGGACGTGGAGATGGAAGCCTCCCTGCCTCCAACCACCCAATCCTGCGGACATAGCTGCCTCTGCTCCCAAGCATGAGCTTTTGGTGTGGATGAGCTATGGGAAAACCAGTTCTAGGCTAGCAGGGGGTATGCCCCCAATAGTACCCTGCTCACTGTGCCCAGGTTCTACATGGAGGATGCAGCTCATTTCCTTCCCTTCATAGACAGGTAGTGTTTTTGCAACTGTACCAACTCAGGAAGAGCTGGGAGAGATTCCTACATCACTGGATTCTTAGTCAATGCTCCCTAGCACCCACATGGACCACATCGGCCTTAGGGTACTGGTGGATCCCAGGGGAATTGTGGGTCTCCCATAGATTGGGCACTCATGGTGAGCTGCTTCCAGCTGAGAGGAGAGTGCAACACACCAGAAGATGGCTCCTTAGGACAAAGGGGACCATGCACCAGCTCCCCACCATTTGGGGCCTTCTCCTTGTCCCTTACCCTGTCCACTGTTGCCAAGGCAGCTGTGGCTGTTTCTGCTCAGGACTGGTAAGGGTTCAACAGGAGATGATTTAACCAGGGCACTTGGGAGCAGCTGACCCACCTCTGACAGAGCATTTATAATGCCCAGGATTCCACAGAACTTGAGGTATACTCCCTTCCCTTCAAAAAGCCAGAAAAAGCACTTTTGTGTTCCCCAAAGATGAAAGCTATTGCCTCTGATGAGGGAGAGTGGGGCTAGAAGTTCTTCCCCTGAGATGCCTGTCCCTTCTGGGAGGAGATTACCAACCATGGAGGCAAATGCCTGACACAAATACACCTCTCCTGCCAGAGCAATTCAGCCACAGCCCACAGCCAATCTGATAACTCTGCACACAGCAGAATGAGCTGGTCCCACCACCTCTACTGCAGCTGAGTCAGGGTGGTAGCTAGGAATCTGGGCGCTTTTGTGCCCCTTAAGGACAGAGGCTGCTGTCATGACTACGAGATGGAGGTGTGAGTGGCATTTTCACCCCACAGATCCCTGCCTCTGCTAATCTCATCAAAAGGGGCCCACTGTCCTCTTACAGGCTCACAGTTCGTCTGCCCTTCTCCTGCCTGAGCATTACTCTGGAGCAGATGATCATCTCACTACTCACTATCATAGCTAGTGCCTAAACTCAGTAAGGTTTGAGGGCAAGTGTGCCAGCCCAGTCTCAGTCTGGTCCACCCAGGACTCAAGCGTGCTATCCATAGGCCTGGGAATTGGGGATTACCTAACCTAGTCTACCACCTCTGACACCTGAACACTCTCCCAGGGTTCTGAAGTCCAGCCAACCCAAATTTCTGGCAAAAGCACTGTGGGTACCTACATGCACGAGCTGAAAGGTAGTGTGCTCCCTTTCTACACTGATCAGCAGAGTTCCTGGCAGAGAACAGGTGAATTGAAAGGCTCTCTGTTTAGAGCTGAGGGAAGAGATTTCAGATGAAAAGAAACCAGCATAAGAATTATGGCCATATGAAAAAACAGGCTCTCTTGATATCTTCAAAGGATAACACTAACTCTCCAGCAATGGACTACAATGAAAAAGAAATTTTTGAAATGTTAGCTATGGAATTCAAAATATTGATTGCAAGTAAGGTCAATGGGATCCAGGAGAAAGTTAGTTGAAAATCAAAGCAAAAAAAAAAAAATATTATTCATGGCTCGAATGAAAAATTTGTTATAGATATAGATAATTAAATTAAAGAATAAC
Organism: Propithecus coquereli; assembly: GCF_000956105.1. NCBI lineage: Eukaryota > Metazoa > Chordata > Mammalia > Primates > Indriidae > Propithecus > Propithecus coquereli. The sequence goes on from NW_012133970.1 coordinate 6,761,971, forward strand.
AGAACTTCTGGAAGCTAAATTGTTATTTATAGAATTACAATATAGAGTGAAAAGTCTTAAACTAAGCCAAGCAAAATAAAGAATTTCATAACTCAAACATAGGCCTTTTGAATTAACCCAGTCAATCAAGAATAAAGAAAAAAGAATCAAAGAGAAATGAACAAACTTTTTGAGAAATATTGAACTATGTAAAACACTCAAACATAAAAATTATAGGTATCCTTGAGGGAGAAGAAGAAAAAACAAAAAGCCTGGAAAACCTATTTGAAGGAGTAAAGGAGGAAGACATCCAGATACAAGAGGGACATTGAACACCTGGAAGATTCATGGCATATAGGGCATCACCAATGCAGATTCATCAGTCTAGCTAAAGTCAAAGTGAAGTAAAAAATCCTACAAGCTGAGAGATGAAAACATCAAGTAATTTACAAAGGAAAACACATCAGATTAACAGCAGACTTCTCAACAGAAACCTTACAGGCACAAAGAGATTCTGTCTCCCTAAACAGAATAACTATCAATGAAAAAATTTGTATACTTCAAAACTAAGTTTCATAAATGAAGGAGAAATAAAATCTTTCCTAGCCAAGCAAACACTAAGGGAATTTGTCACCACTAGACATGCCCTGCAAGAAATGTTCAAAGTGCTCTAAACACTGCAACGAATGATCAATACCTCCTGGCGTAAAAACACTCAAAAGTAAAGACTCACAGCTCTTGTAAAACAGTAACACAAGGAAGAATACAAAGCAGCTAGGAAAGAACAAACATGATAACAGTATCTCACTTATCAATGATAACACAGTGTAAATCATCTAAATATCTCACTTAAAATATATAGATTGATGGAATGGATAAAAAAAAATAACCCAAACATCTGTTATCTACAAGTAACCCATTAACTTTTAAAGAGTGACATAGACTTAAGGTAAAGGGTGGAGAAAAAATATTATATGCAAGTGGAAACCAAAAACAAGCCAGAGTAGCTATTCTCATATCAGATAAAACAAACTTTAAATAAACGCTAATTAAAAAAAACACAGATAGTTATTATATAATGATAAAGGGATAAAATTCAATAAGCGGATATAATAATCATAAATATATATGCACCTAACACTGGAGCTTCCAGATTCATAAAATAAATACTACCAGACCAAAAAAATGAAATAAACCATAACATAATAATAGTGTGAGACTTCAACACTCCACCAACAGAACTAGACAGATCATCAAGGCAGAAAATCAGCAAAGAAATGCTGGACTTAAATGGCACTCTGGAACAAATGGACCGATAGACATTTACAGAACATTCTACTCCCAAACTGCAGACTACACATTCTTCTCATCAGTACATGGAACATTTGTCAAGATAGACCATATATGTTAGGCTACAAAACAAGTCTTAACAAATTTTCAAAAATTGAAATCATGTATACCCTGTATCTTTTCAGATCACAGTGGAATAAAACTAGAAATAATTTCCAAAAGGAACCCTCAAAACTACACAAATATGTGGAAGTTAAACAACCTGCTGCTGAACAGTCTTTAGGTCAATGACAAAATAGAGATGGAAATCAAAAAAACTTTTTGAGTTGAATGAAAAAATACAAAAATCTTTGAGATACAGAAAAAGCAGTGCTAAGAGGAAAGTTCATAGTACTAAATATCTACATCAAAAAGATAGAAAAATCATATATTAACAATCTAATGTCACACCTCAGAGAACCAGAAAAACAAGAACAACCCAAGATAGCAGAAGACAAGAAATACCAAACATCAGAGCAGAACTAAATGATTTTGAAACAAAAAATACCAAGGCACAACAAAACAAAAAGTTAGTTCTTTGAAAAGATAAACAAAATTTACGGACCACTATGTAGATTAACCAAGGAAAGAAGGGATAGGATTCAAATATACTAAATCATAAATGACAAAGGAGACATTATAAATGATACCATAGATATACAAAAGATCATCTAAGACTACTACAAACACTATGCACACGAACTAGAAAATCTAGAGAAAATTGATACATTTTTGGGAACTCATCACCTCCCAGTCTTGCATTAGTAAGAAATAGAAATCATGAAGAGGCCAATGTTAGTGAGATTGAATCATTTAAAAAAAAATCTCCCCCCAAAAGCCCAATACCAGATGGATTCACACCTGAATTCTACCATACCTACAAAAAAGAACTGGTTCCTATCCTACTGAAGTTGTTTCATAACACTGAGAAGCAGGAAATCCTACCAAATCATTCTATGAAGTCTGTATCACCCTGATACCAAAGCCAGGAAAGGGCATAATGACAACAACTACAGATCAATATCTCCGATGGGCAGAGATGCAAAAATCCTTAAGAAAATACTAGCAAACTGAATCCAACAGCACCTCAAAAATAGAATTCACCACAATCAAGTGAGTGTCATCCTAGGAATTTAAGAATGGTTCAACCTATGCAAATCAATAACTTTCATTCATAATCACAATTAAAAATAAAAACCATATGATCATCTCAAAAGATGCAGTAAAAGCATTTAATAAAATGCACCATCATTTCATGAAAAATACACTCAACAAACTGGGCATAGAAGAACAAAGACCATATGATTCTCTCATAGATGCAGAAAAACATTTCACAAAATCCAGCACACCTTTATGATAAAAACTCTTAACAGAATAGGCATAGATGGGACATACCTTAAAATT
>NW_012133970.1:6766174-6767755 GCF_000956105.1 Propithecus coquereli
TGCTGGTGGGACTGCAAATTAGTACAACCTCTGTGGAAACGAATTTGGAGATACCTCAAGGAGCTAAAAATAGAAATACCATTTGATCCAGCAATGGCACTATTAGCCATGTACCCAAAGGAACAAAAGACATTCTATAATAAAGACATCTGCACTCGAATATTTATGGCAGCACAATTCACTATTGCAAGATGTGGAAATAACCCAAGTGCCTGTTAATCCAGGAGTGGATTAATAAAATATGGTATATGTATACAATGGAATACTACTCAATTACAAAAACCAGTGGTGATCTAGCACCTCTTATGTTATCCTGGATAGAGCTTGAACCCATCCTCCAAAGTGAGGTATCACAAGAATGGAAGAGTAAGCACCTCATGTACTCGCCATCAAATTGGCACTAACTGATCAACACTAAGGTGCTCACATGGTAGTAATATTCACTGGGGGTTGGGGGTGGGTAAACTCACAACTAATGGATGCGGTGAGCATTGTATGAGGGAAGGGTATGATTCTAATCCTGGCTTGGGTGAGGCAAAATCATAACATGTAACCAAAATGTTTGTACCCCCATAATATCCTGAAATAAAAATAAAAAAGAAACATACATTACTATAATAAAAGCCATATATGACAATTCCACAGCCAACCTCATACTAAATGGGGGAAAGTTTAAAGAATTTCTATTAAAAACTGTAACAAGACAAGGATACCCATTGTCACATCTTCTATTCAACAGAGTGCTAAAAGCCCTAGCCAGAGCAATCAGGTTAAAAAAAAGAAATAGAAAGCAGCCAAATCAGAACAGAGGAGGTCAACTATCCATGTTTGGTGATGATATTATCTTAGATCTACCACACCCTAAAAGATTCCTCCAAAAGACTCCTGGAATTGATAAATAAATTCAGTAAAGTCTCAGGCTATGAAATTAATATATATACAGATCAATAGTATTTCTATATACTAATAATAGCCAAGCTGAGAACCAAATCAATAACTCAATACCATTTTCAACAGCTGTAAAAAATAAATTATCTAGGAATATACTTAACCAAGGAGGGGAAAGATCTCTACAAGGAGACCTACAAAACACTGATGAAGGAAATCATAGATCACACAAACAAATGGATGAACATCCCATGCTCATGTATCAAAATTGTTAAAATGTCCATACAGCCCAAAGTGACTTGCACATTCAATTCAATTCCCACCAGAACACCAACAGTATTTTTCACAGAATTAGAAAAAAACAATCCTAAATTTCATTTGGAACCAAAAAAGAGTCTGAATAGCTGAAGCACTCCTAAGCAAAAACAACAACTCTGGAGCATCACTTTTCCCAACTCCAAATTATACTAAAAGGCTGTAGTAACAAAAACAGCATGACACTGGTATAAAAATAGAAATATAGATCAATGGAACAGAATAGATAACCCTATAGAGAACCATGCAGAGTGGAATAATGGATTTTGGAGACTCAGAAGCAGGGAAGGTGAGAGGGAGATTAGAGATCAAAAATTAACAATTGGGGCCAGGTGCAGTGGCTCACGTCTGTAATCCTAGCACTCTGGGAGGCCGAGG
>NW_012133970.1:6774585-6775827 GCF_000956105.1 Propithecus coquereli
ATCAGCAAAGAGCAATAGTTTGACCTCTTCTTTCCCCATTTGGATACCCTAGATTTCCTTCTCTTGTCTGATTGTTCTGGCTAGGACTTCCAGCACTATGTTGAATAGAAATGGTGACAGTGGGCAACCTTGTCTGGTTCTAGTTCTAAGTGGGAATGCTTTAAAATTTTCCCCTTTCAGTATGAAGTAGGCTGCAGGTTTGTTATACGTGGCTTTAATAGTTTTTAGGTATGTCCCATTTATACCTATTTTACTATGAGTTCTTATCATAAAAGGGTGTTGAATTTTGTCAAATGCTCTTTCTGCATCTATTGAGAGGATCATATGGGCTTTGTTCTTGCTTCAACTTATGTGGGGAATTACATTTATAAATTTGTGTATATTGAACCATACTTGCATCGCTGGGATTAAGCCCACTTTGTTGTGGCAAATTATTTTTTTAATGTGCAGTTGAAGTAGGTTTGCTAAGATTTTATTGAGAATTTTTACATTTATGTTCATAGGGTATATTGGTCTATAGTTTTCTTTTTAAAAATACCTAGGGATATATTTAACTAAGGAGGTGAAAGAGCTCTTTAGAGAGAACTATGAAATACTGATGAAAGAAATTGCAGAGGATGTAAACAAATAGAAAAACATATCATGCTCATGGATTGGCAGAATCAACATTGTTAAAATGTCTATACTACCCAAAGTGATTTACAGATTCAATGCAATCTCCATTAAAATGCCAATGTTATATTTCACAGATCTAGAAAAAATAGTTCTATGCTTTGTATGGAACCAGAAAAGATCCTGAATAGTTAATGCAACCTAATGTAATAAGAACAAATCAGAAGGCCTCACTGTACCAGACTTCAAGCTATACTACAAGTGTATATTAACCAACATAGCATGGTACTGGCAGAAAAGCAGATACATAGATATATAGATCAGAACAGAGAACACAGATATGAATCCACCCTCATATTGCCATCTGGACTTTGACAAAGTAGACAAAAACATACATTGGGGTAAAGAATTCCTATTCAATAAATGGTGCTGGGAAAATTGGATAGCCGTATGTAGAAAGCTGAAACATGATCCGCATCTCTCACCACTCAAAAAAAAATTAACTCATGATGGATAACAGACTTAAACCTAAGGCATGAATTATAAGAATTCTAGAAGAAAATGTTGGAAAATCTCTTATACATATTGACTTAAGCAAAGAATTTATGAAGAAGACCCCAAAAGCAATCA
>NW_012133970.1:6777167-6779175 GCF_000956105.1 Propithecus coquereli
CCCAACACAAAAAGCACAACAGAAGAAGGATTCACAGTAGAATTGCACCAGAGAATACAAAGAAGAACTGGTACCAATCCAACTGAAAATGTTCCAAAAAATTGAGGTGAATCGAATCCTTGCTAACTCAATCTGCAAAGCCAGTATCACTCTGATACCAAATCCAGGCAAAGATACAACACAACAACAACAACAACAACAAACTACAAGCCTGACAAAAGTAGTTACAAAAATCCTCAACTAAACTTTAGCAAACAAAATCCAACAGCACATTAAAAAGATAATATACCATGATCGAGTGGGTTTTATTCTAGGGAAGAAAGGATGGTTTAACATTTGCAAAGCAATGAATGTTGTTTATCACAAAATATTACAAAAGAGGATTAATAACAAAAACCATATGATCCTCTCAATAGACACAGAAAAAAACATTTGATAAAATTCAGCATACCTTTATGAATGGTAAAAACTCTCAATCAACTAGGCATAGAAGTAATATACCTTAAAATAGTAAAAGCCATACGTGACCAACCCACAGCCAACATCATACTGAATGGGTAAAAGTGGAAAGCTTTCCCCCTAAGAACTGGAGCAAGACAAATATGCACACTGTCACCACTAGTATTCAACATAGCAGTGGATGTCCTAGCCAGAGCAATCATAAAAGAGAAAGAAACAAACAGCATCCAAATTGGCAAATAAGAAGGCATTATCTCTGCTTGCTGATGATAAATCTTATACCTAGAAAAACCTAAAGACTCCTCCAAAAGACTCCCAGATTTGATAAATGAATTCAGTAATGTTTCAGGATGAAAAATTAACATTAAAAATCAATAGCATTTATATACACAAATGATGACCAAGCTGAGAACTAAATCAACAACTCAATTCCATTTACAATAGGTACAAAAAAAATAAAATAGCTAGAAATACATTAAACAAAGGAAGTAAAAGATCTCTCAAGTAAAATTATGAAACACTGACAAAAAAATTGTAGATAAAAAATGGGAAAACATCCCATGCCCGTGGATTTCGAGAATCCAGATTCAATGCAATTTCTATCAAAATACAAACATCATTGTTCACAGATTTAAAAATAAATTCTAAAGTTCATAAGACCAAAAAAGAGCCGAAATAGCCAAAGTTTTCCTAAGCAAAAACTCCAAAGCTAGAGGCATCACATTACCTGACTTCAAATTATACTATGAAGCTATGGTAACCACAAAAGCATGTCACTGGATTAATAATTGACACATAGATCATTGGATCAGAATAGAGAATAAAGAAATAAAGCCATATACCTACAACCAACTGACCTTTGACAAAATAGACAGAAACATACACTGGGGAAAGGACACACCATTCAATAAATTGTACTTGTAAAATTGGATAGCCATATGCAGAAGAATGAAACTGGATCCCTATCTCTCAGTATATACCAAGATTAACTGAATATGGATTAAAGACTTAAATGTAAGACTTGAAAATCATAAAAATTCTAGAAGAAAGGCTAGGAAAAACTATTTTGGACTTTGTTCTAGGCAAAGAATTTATGACTAAGACCTCAAAAGCAAATGTGACAAAACCAAAAATAGACAAATGGGATTTAATTAAACTAAAAAGCTTCTTTATAGTAATATAAATAAACAACACAGTAAATGGACAATATACAGAATGAGAGAAAATATTTTCACACTATGCATCCAACAAAGGAATAATATCCAGAATCTACAATGAACTCAATAAACTCTACTGGAAAAAACAACCCCATTAAAAAATGTGCAAAGAACATGAGCAGACATTTTTTAAAAGAAGACATACAAGTGGACAAGAAGCATATGAAAAAAATGCTCAACATCACCAATCATAGAAATGCAAATTAAAACCACAATGAGATACCTTCTTATACCAGTGTGAATTAGTATTATTAGAAAGTCAAACAATAACTGATGTGGCTGAGGTGCAGATAAAAATGAATTCTAGTAAACTGTTGGTGGGAATGTAAATT
>NW_012133970.1:6779225-6781225 GCF_000956105.1 Propithecus coquereli
AAAAAAAGTCTAATCACCTCTAAGGAAAATACCACCAGAGTAACTGTGGATTTCTCAGTAGAAACTTTACAAGCCAGGAGAAATTTGGGTCCTATTTTCAATCTTCTTAAAGGGAAAAAAACTGTCAACCATGAATTTTGTATTCTGCTAAACTAAGCTTCGTAAATAAAGGAGAAACAAATTTTTTCCAGATAATTAAAAACTAAGGGAATTAATCACCACTAGACTGCCCCTACAAGAAATGTCCAAGGGAGTTCTAAATATGGGGAGAAAAGGTTGATACCCACAATTGTAAAAACACATGAAGGCATAAAACTCAAAGGTCTTATAAAACATTTACACAATCAAGACCACAAAGCAACTAGGAAATAATTAATATTATGACAGGAACAGAACCTCGCATATCAACATTAGCTTTGAATGTGAACAGACTACATGCCCCTTTTAAAAAAATATAAATTGGCAGAATGGGGAAAAAAACAGAATCCAAACATATGCTCCTTAAAAGAAATTCATCTATCTGGGAAAGATACTTACAGACTTAAGGTAAGAAGATAGAAAAAGATATACCATGCAAATGGAAACCAAAAGCCAGCATGAGTAGCTATACTTATATGAAATAAATAAAAGAGACATTAAGTCAATAACAGTAAAAATGACAAAGGAAATAATTATATAATGATAAAGGGATCAATTCAACAAGAAGATATTACAATCATCAACATATATATACCCAACACTGGAGCAACCAGACTCGTAAAACAAAGAATGTTATACCTAAGAAAAGACATAGACAACAACACAATAATAGTGGGGGACTTTAAAACCCCATTGACAGCAGTGGAGAGATCCTCATGCCAGAAAATCAACAAGGAAACACTGGACTTAAACTATAGTGTAAACCAAATGGAGCTAACAGAAATTTACAGAACATTCTACCCAACAAATACATAATAAACATTCTTCTCATCAACACATGAAATGTTTTCCAAGATAAACCATAACTTAGGCCACAAAACAAGACTGAATAAATTTTAAAAAATAAAAGTCAAGTATATTCTCAAACTACATTAGCATAAAACTGGAAATCACTTCCAAGAGGAACTCTCTAAAATACACAAATATATGAAAATTAAACAACCTGCTATAAACATTCGAGTGCAGATGTCTTTTTCACAGAATGTCTTTTGTTCTTTGGGGTAGATGCCCAGTAATGAGATTGTTGGATCAAATGGTAGATGTACTTGCATCTCTTTAAGGTATCTCCATATTGCTTTCCACAGAGCTTGCACTAGTTTGCAGTCCCACCAGCAGTGTATGAGTGTTCCTATCTCTCCGCAGCATAATTAACAATTGCAAAGATATGGAAACAACCCAAATGTCCATCAATACATGAATGGATTAATAAAATGTGGTATATGTATACCATGGAGTACTATTCAACTATAAGAAACAATGGTGATATAGCACCTCTTGTATTTTCCTGGATATATCTGGAACCCATTCTACTAAGTGAAGTATCCCAGGAATGGAAAAACAAGCACCACATGTACTCACCATCAAATTGGTTTCACTGATCAACACCTAAGTGCACATATAGGAATAACATTTATCAGGCGTCGGGAGGGGGGAGGAGGGCATGGGTATATACATCCACAATGAGTGTGATGTGCACCGTCTGGGGGATGGACGCACTTGAAGCTCTGACTCAGGGCAGGGGGTAGCAAGGGCAATATACATAACCTAAACATTTGTACCCCCATAATATGCTGAAATAAAAAAAATTCAGCACCCTAAAAATAAAACCTGCTACTGAATATTCTTTGAGTCAGTGATGGAATTGAAATGCATATTTTAAAAAATTGAAATGAATAAAATAGACATACAGCATACTCAAACCTCTGGGATACAGTAAAAGCAGTGCTAAGAGCGAAGTGCATAGCATTGAATACCTACATCAAAAAGATAGAAATACCACAAATTAACAACCTAACGTTGTA
>NW_012133970.1:6784460-6784863 GCF_000956105.1 Propithecus coquereli
TACCATGGAGCACTATTCAGCCATAAAAAATGCTGATCTTTTATCTTTTGTAACAACCTTTTATGGAACTGGAGACCATTCTTCTTAGTTACATAACACAAGAGTGGATAAACAAACACCACATGTACTCAATACTAAGTTGGAACTAATCGATCAACACTTACGTGCACATATGGGAGTAACACTCAAGGGAAATCAAGTAGGTTGAAGGGGAGAGAAAGGAATGGGTAAACTCACACCTAACAGGTACAATGTACACTAACTTGGTGAAGGGCACACTTATAACTTTGACTCTAAGTGTACAAAAGGCAAATTATGTAACCAAAATGTGCATAACCCCATAAAATTTTGAAATAAAAAGAAAAGATAAAAAAATTGATGCACTGCTAGCTAAACAAGAAAA
>NW_012133970.1:6786623-6799227 GCF_000956105.1 Propithecus coquereli
GAGTAATAGACAATGGAGACTCAGAAAGGTGAGAGGATGGGAGAGGGTGAAGGATGAGAAATTTCCCAACGGGTACAATGTACACTATTTCAGTGATGGTTACAAAAATAGTCCAGACTTCACCACTATGCGATAAACCCATGTAACAAAATTGAACTTATACTCTCTAAATTTATGCCTCTGTTTATTAGGTATAAGTAGCTTTACACTTATATCTGATTCTGTCAGACATTAAATCAGTGATAATTTTGATCTTATATGAACTGTTATACAAACTCTTCCACCAAATAGAGAAAGCACTTAATAGAGGTACGTTTGACATTGAAAAACCTATAGGTATTTAATGTTTCAAACTTAATCAGCTTGGAGATAAGTACATACCTGTGAAAATATCACCACAATCCATGTTATACATCTATCCATCACCTCTAAAACTTTCCTTCCACTCTCTTATTTATTATTATTTTAAGACGAGAACACATAACATATAATCTACCCCCTTAGCAATTTTTAAATATGCAGCACAATATTGTTAACTATAGGCACAATGATGTACTAGACTTGTTCATATTGTATAACCAAAATTTTGTACCCTTTGACTAATATCTCCCAATTTTACCTCCCCCAACCCCCGGGAATCACCATTTCACTCTTTGATGCAATGAGTTTGACTATTTTAGATTTATGATATAAATGGTATAATATAGTATGTGTCATTCTCTGTCTGGCTTATTTCACTAAGGATACTTTCCTCCAGGTTAATCCATGTTGTTGCAAGTGTCAGGATCAATTGAGGTTGCTCCCATGTCATGGCTATTGTGGATAATGCTAGAATGAACCTTGAAGTGCTCATGTCTCCTCAAGACTCTTGATTTCAATTCCCTTAAATATACACACAGAAGAGGAATGTCTGGATCATATGATGGTTCCATTTTAATTTTTTTGAGGAAATTATATATCTTTTTATAGTGGCTGCACCAATTCATATCCCCCCAACAGTGTATGAGGGTTCCTTTTTCTCCACATTCTTAATTTGTTTGATATCGTACATCTTAAAAAGGGTATGGTGCTATCTCATTCTGCTTTTTTAAAAAAAATTCAAAATATTATGGGGTAAAAATAATTTTGGTTACATGAATCTCTTTTATAATGCTTGAGTCATGGTTATTAAGAGTGCCCATCACACAGATATTGTTCACTGCACCCATTAGGTAGGTTTTCACCCATCCTCTACATCTCTCTCCCCCTTGATTGATTTCCGTTGAGTTGTACTTCTTTCTATGAACATATGTGCTCATCAGTTAGTTCAAAATTTAGTATTTAGTACATGTGGTATTTGTTTTTCCATTCTTTAGATATTTCACTTAGGAGAATGGTCTCCAGTTCCATCCAATTTGCTGGAAAAGGCATTCACTCATCCTTTTCTCGTGCCTGAGTAGTACTCCATAGTATACATATACCACATTTTGTTAATCCACTCATGAATTCATGGGCATTTGGGTTGATTCCACATCTTTGCAATTGTGAACTGTGCTGCAATAAACATTTGAGTGCAGGTGCCTTTTTGGTAAAATGACTTCTTTTCCTTTTGATAAATACCCAGTAGTGAGATTGCTAGATCTAATGATAGGTTGACTTTTAGTTCCTGTGGGAATCTCCATACTGTTTTCCATAGAGGTTGTACTAATTTGCAGTCCCACCAACAGTGTATAAATGTTTCTTTCTCTTTGTATCCATGCCAGGATCTATTGTTTTTGGACATTTTAATAAAGGCTATTCTGACTGGAGTAAGGTGATATCTCATTGTGGTTTTAATTTGCATTTCCCTGATTATGCTACCTTGAGCACCTTTTCATGTTTATTGGCCAATAAACATGTCTATATTCTTTTGAGAAGCTTCTGTTAATGTCTTTTGCCCACTTTTTAATGGGGCTGTTTTATTTTTTTCCTGCTGATTTGCTTGAGTTCTTTGTAGGTTCTGGTTATCAGTCCTTTATCGGATATTTACCATGCAAATATTTTCTCTCATTTTGTAGGTTGTCTATTTGCTCTAATGATTGTGTCCTTAGCTGTACAGAATTTTTTTTTCAGACTAACTGCAGACTTCTCAACTGACAGAAAATTTTTAATATGCTCAGGTCACATTTATTTATTTTTTTGTTGCTATGATTGCATTGTGGTCTTCTTCAAAAATTCTCTGCCTAGGCCAATATCTATGAGTTTCTCCAATATTTTTTCTAGAATTCTTACGGTTTCATGCCTTACATTTAAATCCTTTATCCATTTGAATTAATTTTTAGATGTGGTGAGAGATATGGATCCTGTTTCATTCTTCTACATTTTGCTACCCAATACTCCCAGCACCATTTATTGAATGGGGATTCTTTTCCCCAGTGTATATTATTGTCTGCTTTATCAAAAATCAGTTGGCTGTATGTGGATGGTTTTATATCTGGGTTTTCTGTTCTGTTCCACTGGTCTATGTCTCTATTTTTGTGCCAACACCATGCTGTTTTGATTACTATAGCCTTGCAGTGTAGTTTGAAGTCTGACAGTGTGATTCCTAGAGATTTGTTCCATTTACTTAAGATTTCTTTGGCTGTTTATGTTCTTTCCTAGTTCCACATGAAGCATATAATTATTTTTTTCTATATATGTGAAATATGATGTTGGTATATTGATGGGAAATGCATTGGATCTGTAAATCACTTTGAATACTGTGGACACATTAACAGTGTTGATTTAATGATCCATGAGCATGATGTGTTTTTCCATTTGTTTATATCATCTGTGATTTCTTGGGGGGGGGTGAAAAATGGTGGAGGAGAGATGACCCCCTGGCTCTCTGCTCTCACAGAAAGAGGTAAAGAACTCAGATGACTATGCACTAGTGGATCACTCCTGCACAAGAAAAGTGTTGGGAAACTATAGAGAAACAACGTGGGATACACAACACAGGGGAAAAAAAGATGAATGGGAGATAGGATCACGAAGTCTGGAGACTGTGAGATAAACAATGGAGAATAGAGCATGGGACAGCCAAGATCACCCGGACAGCGAGTGCAGTGGGATCTGACCCACAGGAGAACTTCCTGATCCCCCACTGACCTCCACACCCACTCACACAGGGACGTGCCTGAAGTCGGTGCAAAATCGCAGCACGAGATGGTGAGCTCTGTGGAGGGGGGACAATAGCGGGAAACATATTGAACTCCCCAGTGCTCTGGGCTAGGACTATACTGGGGGGAGGGACTGGTCTGAGCAACCGCTCCAGGGAATTAAGAGACAGGCGCCTCACCTCTGGTGGTCAGTGGGACCAGAACAAAGGAGGTGAACACTGAAAAGGGGGCTCTAACCTGGAAACTGCTGATGATTAGGCCAGCTCAACGTGGGTCAGAAGGAGCAAGACCTCCTGCTGGACAGGTGCGAGATTGTGGGACAGTGACACATAAGAGACAGCGGGCGTCGTGTTGACTCGGCTCCCCAATCTGACATCTGCCAACTCCTGAACAATCGCCCCCAGTGCTAGCTCTCTGTGGGTGGGTGGTCGCTGTTTTTTGGGTCCACAACCTGGATACTATGGTGTGCTATGGTTTTGAGCAGCACCTCTCCTCCAGCCCGGGGACTCTCATGCCAGGCACCATGGGCTCTGCCATTCCACTACCTATTGATCTGGCTAGCCAGGCCTGTATCGACAGGTGAATTTTGAGTGCTTCCCCACAACTCTAGTTCTCCAGCAGTGGGAGGCCACCACCTGCAGAATTCCCAGGCGCTGGGGTGCTGGGTGATCTCAGGCATCACCCCTCCCCTAGAGCAGAAATTTTCATGCTGGGAGTTGTGGGCTCTGCCCCTGGAGGTAGGGAGAAGCAAGAAAAGACACTTTTCCTGTGAGACTGGCAGGAATCTGCGGGGCCTTGGCACAGATCAATAATTGACCCCCCCCCCCAGTGATTTGGCCCCACAGACTGGCTTAGGTCATCTAATAAGATCATAATTCTAGGGCCTGCTCTCTGCATCCAGGCGGCTGCCAACAGTGGGGTTTGTGGTCAGGGAAGGAAAATCCTGGCCAGAGACCACAGCAAGTGCACCAAGTGATCCCTCCCAACAGAAGCAGCCTCCCAAGAATGGCGGAAGAACCCTAAATAGCATACTAGAAGCTCCCCCTAGCGGCAGATCAAACAACCATAGAAGCTCACACATCCAGGCTGGTAGGCAGCAGCTGTGATCTGCCTTGCTCCTAAACAGAATCTACTGGAACAGAGCCTAAACAGGGATGTTACTTTCCAAATGAAAACTGAAAGATGGGAAGCAACGGCTGATCCAGATGGGAAGGACTCAGTGAAAGAACTCTGGAAGTATGAAGAATCAAAAGGAAAACACACCCCCAAAGAGGGACACCAGCTCTCTAGCAATGGACGTTAACCAAATTCGGAACACTAAATGACAGAAGAAGAATTTTGAACATGGATTGTAAGAAAACTCAATGATATGCAAGAAAAAATGGATAACCAACACAAAGAAACCAAAAAAAATCCAGGACTTGAAAGAAAAATTCACTAAAGAAATTGAAATATTAAAGAAAAATCAAACTGAACTCCTGGAAATGAAGTTTATTCAGGGAACTACAAAACACAATGGAAAGTCTCAAGAACAGGGTAGATCTAACAGAAGAGAGAATCTCAGGGATTGAAGATAACACCTTCCAATTAAAAAAGTCAGTCACAGAGATAGAGCAGAGAAATAAGAGAAAAGAGCAAAGCCTACAAGAAATGGGGGATTATGTGAAGAAGCCTAACGTGAGAGTTATGAGCATCCCTGATGGTGAAGAAGAAAATATACAAGGGTTGGGTAAGCTTTTTGAGGATATAATAGAGGAAAATTTCCCAGATCTTGTTAAAAATACAGATATTCAGGTACAAGAAGCTCAAAGGACCCTTGGGAGATTCATTAGAAACAGGAAGACACCACATCATGCAATCATCAGACTGACCAAAATATCCACTAAAGACGCCCTTCTACCAGCTGTAAGGTGAAAGAAACAAGTAACATACAAAGGAAAGCCCATCTGAATAATGCAGGACTTCTCAACTGAAACCTTACAAGCAAGAAGAGACTGGGGCCCCATTCTCACTCTTCTGAAACAGAGTAATGCACAACCTAGAATCTTGTACCCTGAAAAACTAAGTTTTGTATACAAAGGAGAAATGAAGCTCAGTTTTGATGTGTAAAGAATTCTAGGTTGGCCATTATTCTGTTTAAGAAGATTTAGGATGGGTCCCCAGTCCCTTCTGGCTTGTAGGGTTTCATTTGAGAAGTATGCAGTTAGTCTGATAGGTTTTCCTTTGTAGGTTATCTGTTGTTTTCATCTTACTGTGGGAAGAATTTGCTCTTTCATGTTTACTTTGGCCAGTCTGATAATTATATGATGTGGTGATTGCCTCTTCACATTGAGTCTCCCAGGAATTCTGTGTGCTTCTTGTGTCTAGATATCTAGGTTTCTGGCAAGGCCAGGCATATTTTCCTCAGTATTCCAAGAAAGAGATTTTCCAGCCCTAGTGTATTTTCTTCTTCTCTCTCCAGGATGCCTATAATTCTTATATTTGTTTCCTTTACATAATCCCACATTTCTTGTATGTTCTGTTCTTGTCTCTTGCTTCTGTGCTCTTTTTCTTCATCTGATTTGTTTAGCACATAGGCATTATCTTCAAGCTCTGAGATTCTCTCCACTGTATGAGCCATTCTATTTTTAAGGCTTTCCACTGTACTTTGAAGTTCCTTGAATGCCTCCTTCATTTCCAGGATTTCTATTTTTTTTCTTTTGTAATATTTCAATTTCTTTAGAGAATTTTTCATTCATTTCCTGAATTTTTCTCATGGTTTCTTTGTGTTGTGTTTCTATTTTCTCTTCAATTCCATTGAGTTTCCTTACAATCCATATTTGGAATTCTTCCTCCATCATTTTAACGATTTCAATTTCTTTAGAGAATTTTTCATTCATTTCCTGAATTTTTCTCATGGTTTCTTTGTGTTGTGTTTCTATTTTCTCTTCAATCCATTGAGTTTCCTTACAATCCATATTCAGGATTCTTCCTCTGTCAATTTAATCATTTCATTTAAATTAGTATCCGATTTTGAGGGTTTCATGATTTCTTTTGGGGATGACTTTTCTCTCTGCTCTTTCATATTCTCTGTGTTCTTCTCTGGTTCATTCTCATCAGGGTAATTTATTGAGAACTTGGAGTGCTAGGACTGGTTTCTGCCCTTACTTTCAAGCCTTCAAGGGACATTCCCTAACAGTGGTGGGAGGAGGCACACTGATCTTGTATTGCCTTAAAGGTATTTTTGCAAGTTGTGTTACCTCTGAACTGTTGTCTTCACCTCTTGCAAGTGGAGATTAGTGAGTTTGTTCCTCCAGCTTAACCTTTCATGTGGTGAATCACACCTGTGTGTATAACTCCACTGCCCTCTAATAGCTTGAGATGGAGGGCACTGTGTTGAGCTATTGGGTTACCCTCTCTGCCATTGGTTATAGATTGTGTGGAGGAGCCAGTTATCGTGGTAATATGATGTCTCTGTTTTGGTTTCTGGTCCCCAGGGGAGGAATAGTAATGCCGCAAACCTTAGGAAGGATATTGCCACTCCCAACAGTTACCTGGACCCTATTCTCCCTTAAAGTGGTAGTAGGAGCAAGGCAGATTGCAGCTGCTGCGTACTAGCCTGGATATGTGTGCTTCTATGGTTGCTCGATCTGCCTCTAGGGGGAGATGCTAACATGTTATTCAGGGTTCTTCCACCACACTTGGGAGGCTGCTCCTGCTGGGAGGGGTTACTTGGTGCAGCTGCTGTGGCCTCTGGCCAGTATTTTCCCTCCCTGACCATGAACCCCACTGTTGGCAGCTGCCTGGATGCAGAAAGGAGGCTCCAGAGTTATGATCCTACTGGATGACCTAAGCCGGTCTGACAGTCGAATCACTGGGCTGTCAACTACTGATCTGCACCAAGGCCCCAGAGATTCATGCCAGTCGCACAGGGAAAGTGGCTTTTCTTGCTTCTCCCTACCTCCAGGGGTGGAGCCCACCACTTTTGGCACAAAAGTCACTGTGCTAGGGGGAGGGGTGATGCCTGAGACCGCCCAGCGTCCCAGTGCCTGGTAATCCAGCAGGTGGTAGCCTCCCATGACTGACGCAGCACTCAAAATTTGCCCAATGAAACAGGCCCAGCTAGCTGACAATAGGTCATGGAAGGGCGGAGCCTGTCAGGAGAGTCCCCAGGCTGGAGGAAGGGTGCTGGCTGAAACCATAGTGTGCCAGAGCGTCTGGGTTGTGGACCCCCAAAATGGCAGCCACCCACCCACAGAGCACTAGCACTGAGGGCAACTGTTCAGGAGTTGGCGGATGCTGGATCAGCGAGCTGAGTCAACGGGATGCCCGTTGTCTGTTGTGTGTCACCTTCCCACAATCTCTCACCTGTCTGGCATTAGGTCTTGCTCCTTCGGACCCGCCCTGAGCCAGCCTAATTGTCTGCAGTGCTTTCCAAGGTGGAGCCCCCTTTTCAGTGTTCGCCTCCTTTTTTCTGGTCCTGCTGACTGCCAGAAGTGAGGTGTCTGTCTCCTAACTCTCTGGAGTGGTAGCTCAGACCAGTCCCTCCCCCACCCAGTGCAATCCTAGCCCAGAGCACTGGGGAGTTCAAGATGCTTCCCGCTATTGTCCCCTCTCAACAGAGCGCCACGTCTCCTGCCGCAATTTTGCACCGACTTCAGGCAGGTCCCTCTCTTGAGTGGGTGTGGAGGTCAGTGGGGAAGCAGGACGTTCTGTGGGTCATATCCCACTGCACTCGCTGGTCAGGTGGGCACAGCTGTCCCACGCTCTATTTTCTGTTGTTTATCTTGCATTCTCCAGACTTCACGATCCTATCTCCCATTCACCTTTTTTTTCCCCTGTGTTGTGTGTCCTACTGCTGTTTCTGTGCCCCACAGATACTGGCTGAAAAACTTTCAGCATGGGCAAAAGCTCGTATCTGATGTGTTCTGCTTTCATTTGCTCCCAGGTAAAGTTCTGCTGTTTTGGAAAGGTTTTTTCCTTACCCTTGTCTTGCATCCATAAAAAACACTACCTTTTTTCTTGACTGCCCAATGTGCTTTATACTATTTTTAAAAGGCCCCTTGTCACTTTAATTATAGTTCTGTCTTCCAAGGTATTATCAACTATACTAAATTTACTGTTACCTGCTAATTTAATAAACAGTTCTTTAATGAAGTTTGTCACAAAAAGAAATAAATGATGTTGAGATTGGAGCACTACTTAAATGTTCTTGAAGAAATATATAATCTAGACATCCAAAGGTAATACTCAGATTAAAAACCATTTGCCACTAATGAAATCTGGAATGAATATTTAGTTTAAGTTTAGAACTGATATGAATGAAACTGCTATTTCTCTCTACATATTCTTATGGTCAATTCCAATTACATTTGTTTTGTTTTGCTCACATTTAAGAGGATAGCCCTCAAATGGGCATGTGCTTAAGTGAATATGATCCTGTTTACAAATAATCAGGGAAATTGTTTTTTTTTTTAAATGTAATCTAACAAATTTATTGAACAGTACGAAAATCTATACTTGGTCTAGAACACATTGTCAAATTTATTGTTGTTCTCAACTGTCAAACAATCTGAGTCCTACTGAATTTTGCTGTGTATTGTCCCCAAAGTCTTGTCCTATATTTGACAAAACTATTAATAGTTGCTAAAACAGATATACAATTCTTGTTTCATCCTGCATATCTTTGATTGCTATAGAGGATATACACTTTTTATATGTTCTCTAATAACTACCTTTCTTCAGCAAAACTTGACTTGTGTTGTGGTAGACCCTCTTTCCCACCCCTCTCACTAGCATCCCCTATTGTTTAGCTCTACTCTCTGATATGCAGGGATATCAGAGGGTTGTGCCAACCTTCTTTAGGTAGCATTGCCTTGTATGCTATAATTAGGAAAAATGTTCTCTTGGAAGTTATAATGATCACTTTAAAAGAACAAACCAATAGCCAGCCATGGTGGTATGCCTGTAGTCCTAGCTATTAATATTTGGTTGGCTGAGGGAGGAGGATCAGTTGAGGCCAGAAGTTTGAGGTTGCAGTGAGCTATGATGACACCATTGCACTCTAACCCAGGCAACAGAGAAAGACATTCTCTCTCTCAAAAACAAAAACAAAACCCAGTTTGCAAACTAGACTTGTGGCTGAGTTTTGGATGTATGTATTTACTGGGGTTTGATCACAATAGCTTGAACTCAAACACAAAAAGATCTTTTTTTTACAATGCAAAGCTGAGGGCAAAACTCTGGAGAAGCAGTAGCTGTGTAATTCGGCCAACTGAGTTAAATTTTGCTTGTCTTGAGTTACTGTATGCCATACCCACTATATGCCAAATATTGCTAAGGACTGAGGGTGCTCTGGAAGTTCAGATCTCCTGCTTCAGGGAGTTCATATTTTAGTTAGGAAGTTTAAGCAGTTTGAGATAGCAATAAATTGAATGCTAAATCATGTAAAATATAAGTACCATAGAAATTTAGGACAGAGGCAAAAACTCCACTGGAACTTTAAAGATGATATAATCTAAGTTTCATTTTATGCTTAGAAAAATTGAGGCCTAAAACTATCAAGGAACTTGGCCAGGGTCACACAGGTCTTAGCTTCACAACAAGAACTAGAATCCAGATCTCCTAAATCATTTCAGGCTTTTTTGACACTAGAGGAGTTTTCCAATTTGGGCCCCAGTTAGTTCTTTGATAATGGTTTCAAGTCAAACCTTTAGCCAAACCCTTATATCCTGAAGGTTAAATAATATTTTGGCATTACATTTCTGTAA
Organism: Propithecus coquereli; assembly: GCF_000956105.1. Classification (NCBI taxonomy): domain Eukaryota; kingdom Metazoa; phylum Chordata; class Mammalia; order Primates; family Indriidae; genus Propithecus; species Propithecus coquereli. Next base: position 6,796,492 of record NW_012133970.1, read on the forward strand.
ACCCATTGAACATTATGAAATACCAAAACTGATCATAAAAATAAATGAGCCATAAATAAGACATCTATATTCATTCATCTACATTTATTTAAAGACATCTACATTCATTTAAAGAATATAGATGTAAAGACATCTATACTCATTTAAAGTATTTGAAAGCTGCATATGGTTCTTTTAGGAAAATGTTCTACATAGCTAGATCAACTGAGGATTCTTAAGTATAAGTCCAGTGAAATTGGGATTGAAAATGCCTTATTTATTTCTGGTGAATAACTATGAAATGATTCTTAATTGCTCCAAGAATCTTTTAACTAAATTGAAAAATAGTATTTTATGTCTTAAAATTATTTTTTGGAATTTTATATACTAAATTAAAACTCTGAAGGTGTTTTAATGGCACTTATTTGGAGAGAGGCAGTTTCCAAGGCAATGTCTTCTTCCCTGATCTCTTGCTCTCCCATTTCAGTAGAAGTTAACTGAGTCATTGCAGTTTCAGACAGGTTTAACAGTGATGACAACTGATGCAGAAAGGAGGTATCTGTGCTTCAGGTTTGGCATCAATACAGTTATTAGGCAGTCTAATAGGAATTGTGGCCACAAGTGAGGGACCAGAAGTCAAACTATTTTAAATCAGAGATTTCCTATGTACCCTATTGGATATGAGGATTGAAGAAGAGGAAGGAATTAAGTTCAGAGCTAAAGACACAGAATTACTATGTCTTAGATAAAAATGGGGAAATGAGAAAGGAAATTTTGCTGCTGCTAATATAAACAAGAATGTATGTTTGTGTTAAAGTGTATGGGAGCAAATAGAGTATGCTTTTATTGGATTGAAGCTTTGGTGCCCTTTGCTTAATGTCGTATCTATGCCTTTATGATGATAGTCCACTTTGAGCTCACAAACATCACTCTCTTATCATCAGACCTCACTCTACAGTGGCCAGATCTATGGCTTCCCCTGCCGTTTGGAATGCTCTGACCTCAAACAGTTGTCTCACTGATGCTTTCCATTTGTCTTTCCCTGAGGCCAAGCCAAAGCAAAGCTGGTTGAGATGTAGCCAAAACTGCCAGATGTTGCTGGATGTAATTTTGTGCTTCCTAGGGAAAGCATTATTTTTCAATAAAAATTTAAATTATTTCTTGTGAAAACCATTCCCAAAAATTTGACTGAAAGAAGTGAAAAAGCTAAACAAGTCTTTGGGGACATGAGATTCTAGGAGACAGGGTAGAAACATTTTATGTTTTAGAAACACCTGTGTGGGCAGGAGCAAACTGTTGAACATGCAAGGAATAGCGATATATGGTGTTATTGCGTTTTTTTCTGTTAATTCCCACTCTCATTCCAACTTCCTCTATTGCGAGTATCCAGCTTAAACATATCCTCCCAACTAGATCACACCTCCTCCAGACTTATAGGGTTTACTCAAATCTCTCACTCTACCTGTCTTATTCCCTTTGTGAGATAATATGAACTCTTTGAGGGCTATTTCTTATTCCTTACTATGTCTAAAAAGTCCCTAGGATTGGAACTTGCATAAATTTAGGACCCAATCAGTATTTGTAGAAATGATTTGCTTTGCTTCCCATGAGGATAAAGCAAAGTGTGATGAAAACAGAAGAGGAAGTAATAATGTGGAGACAGTCAAAGAACAAACATCTACAGGAAGAATGACATGAGATTGAAGTGGTTCTTGAGAGAGTTTAAGTAATAAAGCAGATTAAAGAAAAATATCAAGGGGGAGAAAGAAGATAGAAACTAAAATAAGGGTCTGATCAGTTGTGGAAGGGCTGTGAGAGTAAGGATTCATTTCTTGTGTGTGATACTTAATTTCTTCTTTTTCCAAACTGTTTTAAAATTTGTACTCACAATTCAGTATTAAATATTCACATGATAACTAGCTAGATATTTTAACATATATAAAGTATCTTTCAAATGTAAATTTTAGAAGAAAAATATTTTTCCCCACAGAAAGACAGATTGTAACCATTAGCTTTTAAAAGTAAATTTTATATGACTACAAAAATAATTATTTATATTCAAAGATGTATTGTGCCTTTAACAGATTTTTTCTTGAGTTTTAGAAATTGTTTTCTATCGTGAGAGAAGCTAAATAATGACACCCAAAGAAATCCTGGACCTAATCCCTGGAATCTGTGAATATTACTTTATAAGGCAACTGAAACTTTGCAGATGCAATTAATTAAAGGATCTCGCGGGGCCGGGGGGGCGTGGTTATCCTGAAATACCTGGGCAAGCCCTAGATGAAATTATAAGGGTCCTTATAACAGAAAGGCAGAGGAGATTTGGCACAGAAGACGAAGGCAATGTGATCAATGAGGTGATATACTTCTGGCTTTCAAGACAGAAGAAGGGGCCACTAGCCAAGAAATACAGGGAATGCAGCTCTAGAAGCTGGAAAAGGCAATAGATTCTCTCCTAAAGCCTCCAGGAGGAATGTGGTCCTGCCTACATTTTGATTTCAGTCCAGTGAAACTAATTTCAGACTTCTGACCTTCAGAGCTATAGGAGAATAAATGTGTATTGTTTAAGCCACTGAGTTTGTAGTAATTTATTAGAGTAGCCATGGGAAACTAATACATAGTCCTTTTAATTACTATTGAAATTATCCCAGTCTTTAACATATTCTTTGGAAATATCATACTATAAAAATATATTATCTACCTATAGCTTGCTATTAAAATCCTTCACAAATCCAGATACAATTCTTCAAAAAT
>NW_012133970.1:6800765-6813746 GCF_000956105.1 Propithecus coquereli
TATTATTATAAAGGACATTCTAACAGAATTGATGTGATACTTCATTGTGGTATTAATTCAATTTTCATTTCTCTGATGACTATTGGTATTGAGCATTTTTTTTCATATACATGTGGGCCATTTATATGTCTTCATTTAAGAAACGTCTCTTCAGGTCCTTTGCCCACTTTATAAATTGGGCTGTTTGTTTTCTTTCTATTGAGTAGTTTGAGTTCCTTGTATATTTTTTATATTAACCCCTTATCAGATATATGGTTTGCAAATACGTTCTCCATTTTCATAGATTATCTCTTTATTCTGGTAATTGTTTCCTTTGCTGTGTAGAAGATTTCACATTTGACGTTTCCATTTGTCTACTTTTGCTTTTGTTGCCTGTGCTTTTGGATTCATATAGAGAGAAATCATTGCCCAGACCAATAACATGGAGCTTTTCTTCTACATTTACATTTAATAGTTTTATTATATGAGGGGTTTTTTTCTGCCCCTTCCAATGTTATGTTTAATTCTTTTAAACTTTTTGAGTTGATTTTTGTATATGGTATGTGAAAAGGGTAGAATTTCATTCTTTTGCACGTGGATATCGAGTTTTCCCAAGAGCATTTATTGAAGAAACTGTCATTGTCCCATTATTCCCATTATGTGAGTGACATGATCATAGCTCACTGTAACCTCAAACTTCTAGGCTCAAGCAATCCTCCTGTCCCAGCCTCCCAATTAGCTGGAACTATAGGCGTGTGCCACCATGCCCGGCTAATTTTTTATTTTTGTAGAGATGGTGTCTTCCTATGTTGCCCAGGCTGGACTCAAACTCCTGGCCTCAAATGATCCTTCCACCTTGGTCTCCCAAATTGCTAGGATTATATGCATGATCCACCATGCCCAATAAATGTGTCTTTTTTTTATACCAGAACTATGTTGTTTGATTACTATAGCTTTGTGATATATTTTCAAGTCAGGTAGTGTGATACCTCTTGCTTTATACTTTTTTCTCAAGATTGCTTTGGTTATTTAAAATCTTTTGTGGTTCCATATGAATTTTAGAATTGTTTTATATATTTTTGTAGAAAACATCATTAGAATTTTTATAGGGATTGCATTGAATTTGTAGATCACTGTGGGTGGTATGGACATTTTAGCAATGCTAATTCTTCCGATCCCTGCATACAGGATATCTTTCCATTTACTCCTGTTCTCTTCAATTTCTTTCATCAATGTTTTAGTTTTCAGTGTATAGGTCTTTAACCTACTTGGTTAAATGTATTCTTAAGCATTTCATTTATTTTGTAAGTATTATGAATAAGATTATTTTTTTCACTTCTTTTTTAGATAGTTCATTTTTAGTGTATAGAAACAGCACTGATATTTGTGTGTTGATTTTGTGTTCTGCAGCTTTATTGGATTTATTTAATCCGTGTCTTGTTCCTGACTTTAGAGAAAAATATTTCAACTTTTCACCAGTGCGTATGCGGTTACATGTGGGTTTGTCATATGTGACCTTTATCATGCTGCGATACATTCCTTCTGTAGCTATTTTGTTGAGAGTTTTATCTCAAAAGAATGCTGAATTTTCTAAAAAACTTCTCTACCTATATTGAGATCATGTTATACCTTTGGTCCTTAATTTTGTTCCTGTAGTGGGTTACATTTATAGATATGCATACATTGAACCATCTTTGCATCCCTGAGATAAATCTTACTTGATCATGGTGAATGATCCTTTTAATGGGTTGTTGAGTTCAGTTTCCTAGGGTTTTGTTGAGGATTTTTGTATTTATTTTCATCAAGGACATTGGCATGTAATACTCTTTTTGTTGTTGTTGTAGTGTCCTTATCTAGCTTTGGCATCAGGGTAATTCTGGCCTCATGAAATAAGTTCGGAAGTATTCCTTTCCCTTTAATTTTGGGGAACAAATTGAGAAGGATTAGTATTAGTTTTTCATTACATGTTTGGTAGAATTCAGCAGTGAAGCTGACAGTTGCTGGACTTCTATTTGATAGGAGAATTTTTATTGAATAATCTTACTTATTATTGACCTGTTTAGGTTTTCTGTGTCTTTGTGATTCAGTCATCATAGACTGTATTTGTCTGAAAATTATGCATTTCATGTAGGTTATTCAATTTGTTGGAAAATAATTGTTCATAGTAGTCTCTAATGATCCTTTGTGTTTTGGGTATATCATTTCTTATGGCCCCTCCTTCATTTCTGATTTAATTTGAATCTTCTCTCTTTTTTTCTTAGTCTACCTAAATTTCTGTCAATCTTATTTAACTCTCCATAAAACCAACTTAGTTTTATGAATATTTCCTATTATTTTTCTAGTCTCTATTTTGTTTATTTTTGCTCTGTTATTTATTATTTTCTTTCTTCTGCTAACTTAAGGCTTAGTTTGTTCTTTTTCCAGTCCCTTGAGTTATAATGTTAGGTTGTGTACTTGAGATCTTTCTTCTTCTCTGATGCAGATGTTTATTGCTAGCCATTTCACCCTTAGAACTGATTTTGTGCATCCCTTCAATTTTGGTATGTTGTGTGTCCACGTCATTTGTCTCAAGACTTTTTTTTTTTAATTTTCTCTTAATTCCTCTTTGACCCATTGGTTGTTCAGGAATATGGTGTTTAACGGTCATGTAATTGTGAATTTATTTTTTTTTCTTTATTGATTTCTAGTTCTATACTATTGTGATCAGAAAAGATACTTGATATGATTTCAATCTTCTTAAATTTGTTAAGGCTCATTTTGTGGCCTAATATATGATCTATTCTCCAGGACTGTTTTGTGTATACTTCAGAATAGTGCATATTCTATAGTTGTTTGTTGGAATGTTCTGTATATATCTGTTAGGTCCATTTGATCTAAAGTGTAATTTAACTTCAATGTTTCTATATTGATTTTCTGTCTGGATAATCTGTCTATTGCTGAAAGTGTGGTGTTGAATTAGTCTATGGTTGTTGCATTACAATCTACCTCAAACTTCAGATCTATTAATATTTTCTTTATACATTTAGGTACTCTGATATTAGTTAAATGTATATTTACAATTAGTATATCCTCTTATTGAATTGACTCCTTCTCACTATATAATGACCTTCTTTATTTCTTTCTATGGTTTTTGAGTTATAGTCTATTTTATCTAACACAGCTATAGCTACCTCTGCTCTCTTTTGGTTTCCATTTGCACAGGATATCTTTTTCAATCTTTTAAATTTCAGCCTGTGTGTGTACTGATAGGTAAAGTGAGTCTCTTGTATGAGCGTATAGTTGAGTCTTATTTTGTTTATTCAGCCTTTGTCTTCTGATTGGAAATTTTAATTCATTTATATTTCATATAATTTTTGATAGGAAAGTACTCACTACTGACATTTTTTGTTAATTGTTTTCCTCTTGTTTTGCAGATCATTTGGTCCTTTCTTCCTCTCTTGACATCCTGTGTTGTGATTATGTGGTTTTCTGTAGTGATAGGCTTCAATTCCTTACTTTTTATCTTTTGTGTATCTACTATAGATTTTTGATTTGTGGCCACTGTGAGGCTTACATAAAACATCTTATAGTTTTAACAGGATGTTATAAGCTTATATCTGCTTTGATCACATAAAAGTCTCTACCCTTTTACTTCAACTATGCCCTGAATTTTAAATTTTTGATGTCACAGTTTACGCCTTTTAATATTGAGTCCTTTACAAATTATCGTAGCTATTATTATTTTTAATAGTTTTGTCATTTAACTTGCATATTGAAGATATAAATCATTTAAACACTGGTATCACAATATTAGAGTACTCTGAATTTGACTATGTACTTTAACCAGTGAGTTTTATACTTTCATATGTTTTCATATTACCTATCAGTGTCCTTTCTTTCAGCATGAAAGACACTGGATTCTACTAGGGTGGGCCTAGGCCCTGGGCCTTCTGCAGCATGTTTGGATCCTGTGTTCTTTGGAGCCTTGGCCAAGAGGATGAAACTGGAGCCTGGGGATGATGGCCTGGTACTTGGGATGATTTGAGTGTGAGTCCTCAGGGGCCAGTCTGGATCCTGAGATCATAGGTATTGGCCTGGTGCTTGGAGCCACAGTAGCTAGCCTGGATCCTATGGCCATGGGGACCAATCTAGAGTCTGGGTCAGGTGGGGCTGGTCTGAAGGCTATGTGTGGGTGTCCTGGCTTGGAGGCTAGGTCCACATGAGCTAGCTTGGGTCCTATGGCCAGTTTGGAAGCTAGGTCCAAAGGGGCAGTCTTGGAGGATGGGTCTGTGGGTTATGGTACAGTGATTGGGGTCTACTGGAATGGGCATGGGCCTTGGGTCTTCTGTTGTATGGGGCCATAGAGGCTTTCCTGGAGCATGGAGTAACAGGAACTGGCCTGACACTGGCCAGGCCTGGAGCCTGTGTGAAGTCTGTGAGTTCTTGCCTAGTGCTACAGTGGGGCTGAATCTTGGCGCCATAGGGGCCAGCCCACTGCTGGAGGCCATCTTGAGCCCAAGGCCAGTAGAGCTGGCCAGTCCTTGGGATATACCTGGAGCCCGAGTCTATGGAGGCTGGTGTGGCACTGGGATGAGCTAAAACCTGGGGCCAGTGGGGCCACCTGCTGCTAGAGTGGATCCAGAGACCAAGTAAGCCAGGCAGGCCTGGCACTGGGGCAAGCCTGAAGCCCATGGCCACTGGGACCAGCCAGCACTGGGCTGGGTTAGAGCCTGGAGCTGTTGTGGCCAGCCTGGCATTGGAGCAAGCCTGGAGATAGAATCTTCCAGGAAGCCCTAGGAGCCTGAGTCTGTGGGATTCCACCTGGCACCAGAACAGACTTGGAGGCTCAGTCTGCCAGTACCAGCCTGGAGCTTGAGGCCACAGGGGACAGCCTGGTTTGAGAAAGGCCTGAAGCCCGAGATTCCTAAAGTCACCTGGCACTGGGGCAAATTTGGAGATCAGGGCCATTCAGGTAGGCTTGATTGTAGAGCAGGCCCTAAGACCAAGTCCACAGTGCAGGCCTAGAGTCTCAGGCTGTGGGATCCAGCTTGGCACAAGAGCAGGACTGAAGGATGAATCCACAGGTACTAGTCAGGAGTATGAGGCTGTGGGGGCCTATCCAACCCTGGGTTTTTACTGAGAAAGGTCTGGTTTGGGGGTCTGACTCAAAGTTCATTGCTTACTCTCCCTAAGTGAAGTATATCTCTCTCCACACTGTGCTATCTGGGATTGGGGGAGGGGTAACACATATAATGTAAAACATCCTACCCTCTTCAATGCATCTTTTCTTATTTCTGTGCTATACTCAGGTGTTGTAATCTCTTACCTAGTTTCATTGGCTCTTGTTAAGGCTTTTTTTTTTCTGCATGTGCACAGCTGTTCAAATTGATGTTTATTTCAGGAGATAAGCAATAGAAACTCCTATTGCACCATCTTGCTGATGTCCACCCTGAAAGTTTTGTTTAATTGTGAAATATATAAATTGTGAAATATATATATGAAGAAGTGTATATAAAATATATGTAGTTTACAGAGTAATTATAAAATAAAAGTTTGTACATCTGGGTTATACCAGTTATATAGATGCCTCCTTCAGAGGCAGACCAAACTTTGGTTATTAAGAAAAAAAGCTTGCCTCTGTGTATTTAGTTCAGTAAGTGAAAGAGTAACATGGAGAGAAATGGAGCAAGTTGATTCAATGGAAATAAAAATGAAGACTCTTCTACTTAAAGAGATTTATGAGTTAAAAGGAGAAAATGGTCCTGAGAAGTACTTTACTATAATTTAGATATTTTAATTTAGGTTAATGCAAACTTATGCTGTAAGTATATAAAATATATCCTTGTTTTACACATTATAGCAAACTCCTTCATGTTGACTACTGATTTACTCATTCTCCAAATTTTATTTTGTTTTTAATTATTATGGGTATATAATAGTTGTATATCTTTATAGGGTACATGTGATGTTTTGATCCAGGTATACAATGTGTATTAATCAAATCAGAATAACTGGGTTTTCCATCACATCAAGCATTTGTCATTTCTTTGTGTAAGGAAGATGCCAATTCCACTCTTTTAGTTATGTTAAAGTGTACCCTAACTTATTGATTCTAGTCACATTGTTGTGCTATCAAATATTGTTCATTATATCTAACAACCTAACTATATTATTGTACCCATTAACCATTCCCACGTTACACCACACAAATATTCATTACCCTTCCTAGCCCCTGGTAACCATGGTTCTACTCTCTTTCTCCAAGAGAACAATTGTGTTAAAATTTAGCTCCTGCATATGACTGATATCATGCGAGATATATCATTCTGTGCTTTGCTTATTTCACTTAACATAATGTTCTCCAGTTCCATCCATGTTGTTGCAAATGGCAGGATTAAATTCTTTCTTCTGGCTATATGCTACAGCATGTGTATATGTACCACAATTTCTTTATATAGTCATTCATTCATGGACACTTAGGTTCATTCTAGATCTTGGCAATTGTGAACAGTGCTGCAATAAACATGTTAGTGAAGACATATTTTTTAAAAAAATTGATGTATTGTTTTTTTTAATTTAAGAATACTATGATGGTAAAAATAATTTGGTTAGATATATTGCCTTTGCACTGCTAGAGTCAGAGCTACAAGGGTGCTCATCCCTCAGACAGCACGCACCAAGCCCGTTAAGTGTGAGATTACCCATCCATTCCTCTCCCCTCCCATCTGACTGATAACTGATGAATGTTACTTCCATATGTGCACATAAGTGTTGCTTAATTAGTGCCAATTTAATGGTGAATACATGTGGTGCTTGTTTTTTCATTCTTGTGGTATTTCACTTTGAAGAATAGGCTCCAGCTCCATCCAGGATAATACAAGAGGTATTAGTTCACCAGGGTCTTTTTATGGCTGACCAGTACTCCATGGTATACATATACCACATTTTATTAATTTCCTCATGTATCGATGGGCACTTGGGTCGTTTCCACATCTCTGCAATTGTGAACTGTGCTGCTATAAACATTCGAGTGCAGATGTCTTTTTTATAGAATGTCTTTTTTCTTTTGGGTAAATACTCAGTAATGGGATTGCTGGATTAAATAGTATTTCCACTATTAGTTCTTCTAAGTATCTCCATTTTACTTTCCATAGAGGTTGTAATAATTTGCAGTCCCACCAGCATAGTAGAAGTGTTACTATCTCTCTGCATCCACACCAACATTTGCTGTTTGGGGACTGTTTCATAAAAGCCATTCTCACTGGAGTTAAGTGATATCTCATTTTGGTTTTGATTTGCATTTCCTTGATTATTACAGACGTTGAGCAATTTTTCATGTTTTTTGGCCATTAGCCTATCTTCTTTTGAAAAGTTACTGTTCAAGTCCTTTGCCCACTTTTCAATGGGGTTGTTTGATTTTTTTTCTTATTAATTTTTCTGAGTTCTATACAGATTCTAGTTATCAATCCTTTAATGATAAGTAGCATGCAAATATATTCTCCCATTTTGTAGGTTGTCTGTTTGCTCTGGTGATAGTTTCTTTGGCTGTGCAGAAGCCTTTTTTTTTTATTTCGGCCTATTGTAGGGGTACAGCTGTTTAGGTTACGTATGTTGCCCTTGCCCCCCCACCCAAGTCTGAGTTTCAAATATGTCCATTCTTCGGGTGGTGCGCATTGCACTCTTTGTGTATGCATATACCGACCCCTCTTCCCTCCTCCCCCCTCCCTCCTCCCCTTGCCCAACATCCAATAGATGTTATTCTTATATGTGCACTTATGTGTTGATCAGTTAATACCAATTTGATGGTGAGTACATGTGGTGCTTGTCTCTCCATTCTTGGGATACCTCACTTAGTAGAATGCATTCCAGCTCTATCCAGGAGTATAAAAGAGGTGCTATATCACCATTGTTTCTTATAGCTGAATAGTACTCCATGCTATACATAGACCACATTTTATTAATCCACTCATGTATTGATGGACACTTGGGTTGTTTCCACATCTTTGCAATTGTGAATTGTGCTGCTATAAACATTCGGGTGCAGGTGTCTTTCTTATACAGTATCATTTGTTCTTTTGGGTAGATGCCCAGTAATGGGATTGCTGGATCGAATGGTACTTCTACTTGTATCTCTTTAAGGTATCTCCATATTGCTTTCCACAGAGGTTGCACTAGTTTGCAGTCCCACCAACAGTGCATGAGTGTTCCTATCTCTCCGCATCCATGCCAACATTTATTGTTTTGGGACTTTTTGGTAGAGGCCAGTCTCACTGGAGATAAGTGATATCTCATTGTGGTTTTAATTTGCATTTCCCTGATGATTAGAGATGTTGAGCATTTTTTCATATGTTTTTGGGCCATTATTCTGTCTTCTTTTGAAAAGTTTCTGTTCATGTCCTTTGCCCACTTTTTGATAGGGTCGTTTGATTTCTTCTTGTTGATTTTCCCGAGTTCTAAGTAGATTCTGGTTACCAGTCCTTTATCGGATTTGTAGCATGCAAAAATTTTCTCCCATTCTGTACCTTGTCTGTTTGCTCTTGTGACAGTTTCTTTGGCTGTGCAGAAGCTTTTTAATTTGATCACATCCTATTTATTTGTTTCTGTTGTTGCTGTGATTGCTTTTGGGATCTTGTTCATAAATTCTTTGCCTAGGCCAATGTCTATAGGAGTTTTTCCAACATTTTCTTCTAAAATTCGTATGGTTTCATGCCTTAGGTTTAAGTCTATTGTCCATCATGAGTTGATTTTTGTGAGAGGTGAAGGATGTGGATCCTCTCTCCATCTTTTACATGTGGCTATCCAATTTCCAAGTATGATTTACTGAATAGGGATTCTTTTCCCCAGTGCATGTTTTTCTGTGCTTTATCAAAGATCAGATGACAATATGAGGATGATGCTATATCTGGAATCTCAGTCCTGTTCCACTGGTCAATATCTCTGTATTTATGCCAGTACCATGCTGTTTTTATTACTATAGCCTTGTAGTATAGCTTGAAGACTGATAGATTGATGCCTCCCAATTTTCTCCTTTTGCTTAAGGTAGCCTTGGCTATACGAGATCTTCTCTGGTTCCATACGAAGCATAGAATTAATTTTTCCATATCTGCAAAAAATTATGTTGGTATTTTAATACAGATTGCACTGAATCTGTATATCGCTTTGCATCATATAGACATTTTGAAAAATATTATTCTGCCAATCCGTGAGCATGGTATAGATTTCCATCTGTTTACATCCTCTGCAATTTCTTTCCTCAGTGTTTTGTAGTTCTCACTATATAGGTCTCTCAGCTGCTTAGTTAAATATATTCCTAAATATTTTATTTTCTTTAACACTATTGTGAAAGGTATTGTGTCTTTGATTTGATTTTCAGCTTGACTTTTATTGGCATATATGAAAGCTAATGATTTGTGTGCAATGATTTTGTATGCTGAGACGTTGTTCGGTTCATTTATCAACTCAGGGAGTATCTTTGGGGTTTTCTTTATATAATATCACCAGTAAAAAGCAATAGTTTGACTTCTTCTGCCCCCGTTTGGATACCCTTTATCCTTCTCTTTTCTGATTGCTCTGGCAAGGACTTCTAGCACTACGTGGCACACTATGTTTAATAGACATGGATGTAGTGGGAAACCTTGTCTGCTTCCAGTTCTTAGTGGGAATGCTTTAATTTTTTCCTAGTTTAGTATGATGCTGGCTGTGAGTTTTTTGTATATGGCTTTAATAATTTTGAGGTATGTCCCATCTATGTTTATTTTGTTAATAGTTCTTATCATAAAAGGGTGCTGAATTTGTCAAATTCCTTTTCAGCATCTTTTGAGAGGGTATATGGTCTTTGTTTTTGCTTCTATTTATATGGTGAATTACATTTATACATTTGAATATGTTGAACCATCCTTGCATCTCTTGGATGAAGCCCACCGGTCATGATTAATTATGTTTTTGATGTTCACTCGGATTTGGTTTGCTAAGATTTTATTGAGAATTTTTGCATTTATATATTTTAATGGATAGTGGTCTGTAATTTTCTTTTTTGTTGTGTCCTTTCCTGTTTTGGGTATCAAGGTGATATTGGCTTTGTAGAATTAATTGGGGATGATTCCATCCTTCTCAATTTTGTGAAATAATTTCTGCAGTATAGATACCAGTTTTTCTTTGTACTTTTGGTAAAATTCAGGTGTGAACCTATCTGGTGTGGGACTTTTCTTTATTTGAAGATTTTTTTATTGCTGCTTTAATTTCAGTGCTTGTTATTTGTCTGTTCAGGAATTCTATTTATTCCTATTTAAGCGAAGGGAGATTGTGTGTTTCTAATAATTTTCCATTTCATCCAAGTTTTCAAATTTTTAAGCATAGAGATTTTTATAGTGTTCAAAGATGATGTTTGTATTTCTGTGATATCAGTTGTGACTTCTCATTTTTCATTTCTAATTGAGCTCATTAAGTCCTTTCCTTTCTGCTTCTGGTCAATCTAGCAAGAGGCCTGTAAATTTTGTTTATGTTTTCAAAGAACTAACTTTTTCTTTCATTATTCTTCTGTATATTTCTTTTGTTCTTGATTTTATTTAATTTTTCCCAGATCTTAGTACATTTTTTTTCTTCTACTGGGATTATAATTGGTTTGCTCTTCGTTTTCCAGTTACTTGAGATGATTCATTAGGTTGTTGATTTGTAATCTTTTGGATTTGGGAATTTAAGACTATGAGTTTTCCTCTGAAGACTGCTTTTGCTGTATCCCACAGATTTTGATAACTGGTGTCCCCATTATCCTTTAGTTCAAAGAATCTTATGATTTCCATCTGAATTGCCTCCTAGACCCAACCATCATTCAGCAATAGATTGTTTAATTTCCATGACTTTCTGTAAAGGTGAGTGTTTCTGTTGCAATTGATTTCTAATTTTATTCCACTGTTGTCTGAGAGGACAAATGGTATAATTTCTATTTTTTTTTAATTTGTTGAGATCTGTTTTGTGACCAGGATGTGATCAATTTTAGAGAATGTTCTATGAGCTCATGAGAAGAACATATATTCAGTGTTATTTGGGTGGACTGTTCTATAGATTTCTGTTAGGTCCATTAGTTCTAGAGTTCTGTTTAAGTCCATTGTTTCTATACATATTCCTATATGGAGGATCTGTCCAGTTCTTTCAGTGGGGTGTAGAAGTCCCTGGCTATCATGGTGTTGCTGTTTATCATTTTGCTTAGGTCAAGCTGGATTTTCTTTATATATCTGGGTGCTTCTGTGTTGGGTGCATAAATATTTAGGATTATTAAGTCTACTGGTTGAATTTTCGCCTCCACCACTATATAGTGACCATATTTGTCTTTCTTTTCATTTTTTGCTTTAAAGTTTATGTTATCTAAGGTTAGTTATACCAGCTTTATTTTGGTTTCCATTTGACTGGAATATGGTTTTTCATTCCTTCACCCTGAGTCTGAATGAGTCCTTGTGGATTAGATGCATTTCCTGGAAACAGAAGATACTTGGCTTGTATTTTTTTATCCATTCAGCCAGCCTATGGCTCTTCAATGGGCAATTCAAGCCGTTCACATTTCTTGAGATAACCATATTTAGAGCAGATTTCTGTTCATCCTATTAGGTAGACTCTTCTTGTTTTGTTATACCTCTTGAGCCATTGTGGAATCTGAGTTCTGGACTTTAGCTTCAGGATGATTTTATTCCAGTGTGTGTCTATTGTGCTGGTCAGTGTATAATACAGGTCTGAGTACTTACTGCAGGGCAGGTCTGATCTTCACAAATTCCATCAGTGAATGCTTGTCTGGGAAAGTCTTTATTTCTCCCTAATACAAAAAACTTAGTTTTGCAGGATACAGAATTCTAGGCTGCCATTATTCTGTGTTAGAAGAGTGAAGATGGGTCCCCAGTCTCTTCTGCCTCATAAGGTTTTGGTTGAGAAGGCTGCAGTTAGTCTGATAGATTTTCCTTTGTAGGTTACCTGCTGTTTTTGCCTTACTATTCATAAGAGTACTTCTTTATGTTTACTTTGGCCAGACTATTAACTATGTGATGTGGCGATTTTCTCTTCACATTGAATGTCCCCTGATTCTTGTGTGCTTCTTCTCCTGGATATTTAGATTTCTAGCTAGGCCAGGGAAATTTTCTTCAATGATTCCCATAAGTAAGTTAACTAACTCTTGTGTGTTATCTTCTTTGCCTTCAGGGATGCCTATGATTCTTATGTTTGACCTCTTTATACAATGCTACATTTTTGGTATGCTTTGTTCATGTCTCTTGCTTCTGTGTTCTTCCTCTTCAACTGATTTGCTTAGCTCATAGGTGTTATGAGAATTTGGAAAATTTGCATCCTGGACATTTGGTAGAGAATGTAGGAACATTTTCAGGAGAGAAATCCAAGGATGTTGTGGCTGCTCCTGCCATCATAGGCCTCGAGACCTAGGAGGATGGGATATTTTCAGGGGATAAACCCTAGGTTCTGCTGCCCTGTGATGACTTGGGATTTTGCTCCCCACATCCCAGCTGATCTTTCTGGAGCATCCATGTCTTAGTTACCCCAGTTATATCTTGGGCCACTGCTCCAGAGAATGGAAGGTGTAAGCCATGGCAGCATCCGCACACATGTGATGTTAATGCTGCAGACCTGCAGAATGCAAGAGCTATGGAGGTGCGTAGGCATGACTTTCTCCACCAAAATTTCAAAGTGTGTAAGAAAAATCTCAGGCAGAGACTTGTTGCAGGAGCAGAGCCATCACAGGAAGACTTTATTCAGGAAATATCAACCAGAAATTTGGGGCTGAAACTTCCACAAAGAGTCCCTACTAGGGCAATACCTACTGGAGATGTGGGGGGTGAGACTGCTGCCAGGATTCCAGAATTGTTGAGCCACCAGCAGTTTGCAACCTCAGCCTAGAAAAGCCACAGGTATTTGACTCTAACCCATGAGAGTGAAACTGTCCTAATTAAAAGCAAATATTAGCCTCTAAATAAAATATAGATTTTCTTTGGTTTTTATTTCAGCATATTATGGGGGTAAAGATGTTTA
>NW_012133970.1:6824752-6832648 GCF_000956105.1 Propithecus coquereli
GCACTTTCAGGGAGTAGCGAGCTGCGGTGCTGTGTTGGGGTCCTGTAGCTAGCTCTTATTCCTCTGGAGAGGCCCTCTTGTGCCTCGAGTGGTGGGTGGGGCCCTGGGATTTCCAGGTGTGTCCTTATTCTCCCCCTCAGTGGGAGGAGTGAGTCTGGGTCGGGCTGGGTTGGGCAAGCCTGCCCTCAGGCTCCACCACTGCTGTTACCAGGGATCAACTTCTGCTCTTTGTTTTTGTGCAGAGCTTCTGGGAGGGGCTGAAATGGCTCCACTCAGCTGAAAGTCTGGGCTTGGGGCTGTGGCTGCCCAAGGCCCACACTCTGGAGCAGGTCACGCTCCCTTCCACTCTCCCCCACTCCGTGGCCTCTCCCAGGCCTCTGCCAGCAAGCAGGGCCTCAGCCCTATGAATCTCCCCTGGCTGTGATGTGGGCTATGGGCGGGAGGTTCCCTACTCAGAATCGTAGCCTGAGCTGTCCTTATTCTCCCCCTCAGTGGCGGCAGAACCAGGAGTGAGTCTGGGTGGGGCTGTGTTGAATAAGCCTTCCCTCAGTCTCCACAGCTGCTGTTAGAAGCGGTCAAAGTTCTGCTCTTTGTTTCTGTGCAGAGCTGCTAGGAGGGGCTGAAATGGCTCCACTCAGCTGAAAGTCTGGGCTTTGGGTGTGGCGCTGTCCAAGACCCGCACTCTGGAGCAGGTCTCGCTCCCCTCCAATCTCCCCCTCTCCGTGTCCTCTCCCAGGCCTCCGCCAGCAAGTGGGGCACCAGGCCGATGGATCCCCCCTGGCTGTGACGCGGGTTGGGAGGTTCTGCACCCTGGATCAGAGCCCGAGCTTGGTGCACAGCCCTCCCTTAGGAGGAGAGTTGCCGGTCAGGCACGCCGATCCGCCCCTGAAGGCGCACACTCCTCAGTAGGCTCCTTTACATATCTCTCCTCCGTGCCCCAGGGCAGCGCGATCGCGACCTGGGATGCATGGGGTCTGGTCTGCAGGCCTGACCCCTGGACTCTGGAGATCAATCCCTGACCCTGCCAGGGGGAGAGGCGCTGGTCCCGAGTCACCTACAGGGCGCCCAAGCTGGATTGATTTCACTCCACCTCGGGATTTGCCCCACTCTCCTGGAGTCCCCAGGCAAGTAGCACCTGGGAGGGCTGGCGGGTAGGGAACTCGCAGTCTGAGTGCCCCTCAGTCTGTTGTAGGGCCCCAAAAGGAAAGGTCCCATTCTTTGGAGATGCCTCCGTGTGGTAGCTAAATTGTGTTTCTGGGCATGCACGGGTAGGGAGGGGGAAGGAGAGAATGGAGCACTATGGCGTCTGCCGCTAGGCTCGGGTCTGCACCCGGAGAGGTGCCCCGAGGGGGCTGGGAGCCCGGCGCTGAGTCCGCAAGAGGCCACTGCTCACTGGCGGCAGCCGACTCTGGGCTGGTGTGGGCAGGTCTCTCCAGCCGCTCAGGAGACACCCGCAGTCCGAGATGCAAGGGAGGGGGAAGTTAACCGCTCCACCTACCCTTGTCGCTGGTCTCCAAGCCTTTCGGGACCTCTCTTCTTCCAGTTCTCCTCCGCAATGTCTTCCCGTGGAGTCTCCTGTAGTTTCAGGCACCCTTTCTTCCGACCCTCACCCAATCTATGTTTCTCTGCTCACTTATTTTTTTTCTCTTTCTTCTAAAATTCGTCTTTTTTGCAGAGACCTTCTGACTGGCGGCTTGTCTCATCCGCCATCTTGGCTCCTCCCCAAAATATAGACTTTCAATAAAAACACTACTAAGCATTAACCAGCTTGCCCTTGTAAAAAGAAGCTCAAAGTCTAGGGGCCATCCCTAACTCCTTATGCAAAGGAGAAGGTAAAGGTCTCAGGCACCTGTGAAGAACTGGCCCCAAAGATCGTTAATTAAGGCAATTTCTTGCTGATCTCCCATAAGCAAGGACATACAAATTATACCTATGTCTAGCACCTAAATCTAAAGCCTGTTCTATTGCATGCTAATAATGATTTACAAGTTTATCTTACAGGTAACAAAACTGTAGACAAGACAGAACCAGACATTCTTTCACCTACCCAGGGATATCTATGTAATTGATGCTTCCTTCTGTCTGGTTAGCAGACTGTTCTCAGTTCTTGGTATGCTCTTTGTCAAAGAATGACCAGACACACTGAAAGCAAGGTAAGCAGAAAATGAGGTTTATTGAGGATAGAAAGATAGGGTATAGAGCAAGAGCAAGATACAGGTTACAGAGCAAGAGTAGGATATACTTGCCATAGATGAAAATGGATTCCCTTGTCATAACAAAAAGGTCTTGTTTATACTCTGGGGTCTTGTTTTATACTGTCTGAATTGGGCCCTCCTTGTGGTTCAGACATCACCATCAAACCACTTTGATGGACAGTTGAGAGTTATATGACCTGAGTCTTATTGCGCCTGCCGATCTCCTATGAGCCACTCTGAAAACCGATTTGGGGGAGTCAACCACAATGTAGATTTAAGCTAATGACATTATAATTAGACCTAGGTTGTTCTAGGTCACCTTCCATACCCTATTGTACTTCTGCATTCTTTTGCAGTTGGTGTGCTAAGTTCTGATTGGCAGATTGGTAGGGTGTTCCCTGCTCCTCCAGATGTGGCAGTTGTTCAGGGTGCCCGCCTTTGTCCCCAGGGTTGCCAGAAGTTCCTTGCTGTCTACCTAACACTTCAATCCCTTATTTTATGTAAAATGTAGATTTCCTGGGCCTCACAAGCATGTAACCACTACCTCATCAACCCCCCCCCCCCGCGCCTTTTTCCTTCTCTATATATTCTTTTAAAATACTGAAAGACCCTTGGTGGGAACCTTATGTCCAAGAGGCCTAAATACCCAAAAGGGCTTACAGCCAATTGAATGTTTTAGGCAAGTCAGGACTGGAGGTAGACAGGCACTCACCAACCCATTAAAACCGTCTAGGCAGCACAAGAATAAAAACCAAAATGTAAAAGGCAAGGCTACAAAATTAATTCATCTACAAGTGTTGAACTACTATATTTTTGGGTTTAGTTGCAGACTTTTAGCAAACATAAGCATTGTTAATGTTTTAAGCTAAGGGATTTAGAGGCTTTTGTTGTGTCATAATATTTTAGGCTCTTTAATAATTTGTCCTAATGTGGCTGATAAATTTCTTGTTATATCACCTCTTGCATAAACCCCATAACTGAGAACAATTATGCTCAGAAAGCTCTAAATCTAAGGGAAACAGGAAATTTTTATGATTGGGGTGGATATCTGTCCCACATGGCCAAAGAGACAAAGTTTCTCAATTAGTATTTGTTTGGGCTTCTGGGTGTCCCTCCTTGATCTGAAGGGTCTAAACTCACATGCCCCTTCTTCCACAATAGTCCCTGGGCCTAGAGGGAGGATGTTTTCCGTCTCAGTAAAAGAGTGTTGGCAGTGAATAACAGGTTGGGCCCAGCTGCAGTGTGTGTGGTCCTTCCTTTTTCTCTCCTCTTTTTTTCCCAACCTGTGGAGGCCCTCAATGGAAGTCTGACTGCCCCTCGACCGCTGGAGTCCCACAGGGGCAGCCCACACCAAAGCTGAAGCTGAACTTCCAGGGCCTGCAGCAACTACCAATTTGAAACCTCATATCCTGACCCTTGGGATCTCAGCTCTCCCCCTGTACAGGTCTCCCCAAATAGAACTCCTTCAGCCTAACCCTCAACCTGCTTCCTGACCTCTTCCCAGCCCTCCTACTACTAGCTCTTTTTCTGCTCAAGTCCTGAGACCCGCAGACTCTACCACAAGTGGTTTGTATCTACTCAGGGAAGTGGCTGGGGTGAAAGGCATCATGCAGATGCATGTTCTTTTTATTTAACTCAATCTTATGATCTGACCTGGCATGTAGAAACTCCTGAGGGAACTTTACTCCTCAATATGCATTTTATCTCCCAGTCTGAGTCTGACATCAGGTGCAAGCTCCAAAAAATTAGATGAAGGCCCTCAAACCCCACGAAAAAATCTCCTAAACTTGGCCTTCAGGGTCTTTAATAACCAAGATAGGGAAAAGGGAAGGAAAAAGAGAGTGGAACTGACAACAGCCCCCCAAAACAAAACAAAAAAAAAGCTTTTAAAATTGTGGCTGCCCTGTAAAGGAGTTTTTTCAGAGAGTCACTCAAAAGTCCCCAGACAAGTAGACGACAAGGCCACACCCTTCTACGGGAACCGAGCCCTGCCTCCAATAGGACTCTGGATCTCTAGAGTAAAATGTCCCAGGAGATGGGCTCCGCCAGGATCGTGCCCCATCTGACAAAAGAATGGCACTGGAAGAGCGAGTGCCCTCTTCTTAAAATGGGAAGATCACACCAGTATTCCGGAACTGGCTGCCCCTCCCTGTATGGACATCCTCCGTTCCCATGGACCCTCTGAAACTGCTTCAATCTAACGGGCACATCAGGCTTCAGAACAGACTGAACTTCGACACACCGGGATGGCCGAGCCTTGGGTAACTCTCTGGCACAGGTAAGAACTAATGCTGGAGCCACATCCTCTGCTCTTCCTGAATTTTCAGGGCCTCTATTGCCCTCTCCTACCTCCATCATCAGAGTAAAAGGTAAACTACAAACCCCTGTGTATTCCATAGCTTCTCTGTCCCCTGGGAGATAAAGTATTTGCCCACCCCTTTTTGTATTTCCCAATTACCCCCACTGGGAAAAGATCTTACGGCTTCCTTCCTCAAACATATGGAAAAACTTAACTGAAATTTTATGTGCAACTTTTTCCTTGATATGCTCTGAGCTTCCAAACTATAAAACTTTCTGCTTTACTTCACCTAAAATTGTCTATATGTCTATATGTTTGTGTGATCATGTATATGTAAAATTTCCCTACCAAAATATGTAAAAGAGTTCTAATTAATTGGCTTACATCAAACATTTCATTAAAAACAAAATAGAAAGTAACTTGTGAATAACAGAAAGAAGTAAAGAGGCAATGAGTGTGGAGATATATTTTTGGTAAGAAAGGATCATGTATGGAATTTTTTGTCCTAAATAACTGGTTATTTAGGAAATGGGAAAATTAGGACAAAACAGAAAGTTTTAGACATATTTGGTAGATGGTCTGCGCAGGTTGGAATAAAGTTTATAAAGGGAATTTAAGAAGGAATTTAGTATGTGATAAAACAAAGTTTTCTTAAAATATTACTTTGCTCTTATAAATGTCTGCCCCAAGGCTATGTGAAATTCCTAAAGTTCTAGTAAGCCTTGATATATTATCAATAATAACTATATATACTAAATTATGTGTCACAAAAATAACCAAATCTCCTTTATATCAGTAACCCTGACTATTGTGAAATCTTTACCATCCACGGATGATTGTTTTTTTGCTCCGAGTCTTCTTAAACAACTGTTTATAATCAATTGCAATACAAGATTTGCTTCTTTGGAAAATGTCATGGAAAGAACTAAACTTTTTTTGACTTTATTTGAAACATTATTAATTCTCTTGTTTTACTTTCCAAAGCCATTGAAGTAGTATTAAGTAAATAACAGGGTTATCTCGAGGGTTTAAACTATTAAATTTCACCTGGCCCAACCTTATTCATCCTTTCTAGGCCTAAGGACTATTGCAAAAGAGACACGCATATAAAAATGTAAAAACTGATCTCAGGAGATTAAAAATTAGTAAATTCATTTTGATTCCCTTGTCTTTCTTCACCACCCCCACCTAACACCTACCTGCCAGCAGTAAAACTCATTGGATGGCTTCTTAAAGGGACCACAGCACTTATAGCCTAGAGACTAGATTTTACTTAAGGATTTCCCAGGACAAACTGGGTCCCCTTCAACCTTTTAAATCATTCTCTCACTACAGCTAAGCTTCTGGAAATCCCGTCAGAGTCATCTCTCAGGACTCAAACCTATAAGCCCTCCAGAACCTCCTTCCACCCACAGCGAGCTCCCTGAAAGTCCAGCACATCACAGATACCAGGCTCTGATAACATGCCATGGTAGACATGAATACTTATTGTGCTTTGCCTCCTCTTTATACTTCTCAGTCTATGAATGCCTCCACAGGCCAACTTACATACCAGACCAGTCAGTCCTTTGCTCACGCTGGAAACCCTAATAATAATAACCTTACTTTCCATCCCCCCACTATGGGCACTCTATGACATCTCTGTCTGCCTGCAGTCCAAGAGACCCTCCACCTTCCCAAAACTATGAGCTCTTCTCGCCATGCGTGATCTTAAACTCTTAACTAAGGCCCCTTAGTGGCTCTACTTACAGCTCTCATTTTCAAACCCTACATTCTCCACTATCTGGTGACATTCATATTAAAACAAATTCAGGCCCTAAATATTTCTCTCCAGTAAAACCCCATCCTGCCTCTATTCTAACTTTAAGATCATCTTTTTCCGACCCCCTCCCTTTTAATAAAGGAACTTCATAAAAAATCTCTACACCCCTCCTCAGCTCAAAGAAGCTACAAAAGAAAGATCTCCAACCTTCTTCCGAGTTCATTTTACATAAACATTTAATTTTAACAACAGAAAGGGGGAATGTTAGGGCAGCCTTGAATCTCCCAATTTTCTAACAACAGCTAAAAATCTATTCTGAGCTCTCCTACTCTTTGCTATCTCTCTCTCAAACTAGCAGGCAACCTGCTGGGACTCTGTTTTCACAAACACCTAAACCAGCCCAGAAAACAAATGTAAATCTTTCTCTTTACATTTCCCCAGCTCACAGCTTTTATAATTTGTTTTACAGCCTCAGGGTGCTCCTGCGAAACTCCCAGACAGACTGCAGGGGGGTAAACTCCAGGCCTTTTATTCCTGCCCAAAACCATGTCTCAGGGACAAAGATCACATCCCCTGCCAAAGGCCTGACAGCATTTAAGAAATAACCAAATCTCCAGGAACAGGAAAAAACAGTCAGAAATAGGACCATGATGCTCGCTTCCCAATCTTTCTAATCTTTACCCTTTTCCCATACCTTACCCTTCCTTTTCTTACATGTATATAATAAAAAGGGTAGAATGTTAGTGATAGGTCCGGAGGGGGGGGGAGAGAGAGAGAGAGAGAGAGAGAGAGAGAGAGAGAGAGACACTAAGTGTGGCAAAACGCTGTTTATTTTGAGCATCTGGGTGCAGATGGATGGAGGCCAAAGAGCGTCCACCCTGAGGGAGGGGAAAGCCTTGGGTTTTTATAGAGGATTTCTTAGGGGAGGGAGTGAGTATCTGGACCAGAACAGCCACTGCAATAAAAAAATTTTTTTAAACAACAAATTTCTGGAACCCCTGGGTCAATCTCATCCCATACAGATAAGGGAGGGGAGTAGATCCGTTCTTATCGGGGGATAGGAATGCTGGCGTCTGCAGCTGTCTGTTAGATTTTACAACCTCCGGGGACTCTGCAGATCCATGAGGCTATTGATTCACCAAACTCGGTCTTCCATTAACCGCATTCTGTCCCATACATACTTTTCGGGTACCCACTGGGAACAAACCTAACACCACATTCCGTCCCATAGTTTGTTCCCGGTGGAAACCCAAGAAGTATGTATGGGACGGAATGCGGTTAATGGAAAACTGAGGTTGGTGAATCAATAGCCTCATGGGTCTGGAGGGTCCAGGAAGGTTGTAAAATCTAACAGCTGCAGCCAGCATTCCTATCCCCCCTGATAAGGATGGAACTTATTCCTCCCTTATTTCTACAGGATGAAACTGACCCAGGGTCCCAAAAATTGTTTGTTTGTTTGTTTGTTTTTAATTTTATTGCAGAGGCTGTTCTGGCCCAGGTACTCACTGCCCCCTAAGAAACCCTCTTTAAAACCCAAGGCTTTCCCCTCCCTCAGGGTGGACACTCTTTGGCCTCCACCCATCTGCACCCAGATGCTCAAAATAAACAGCATTTTGCTACACATAAGGCTTCCTGTGTGT
>NW_012133970.1:6833888-6834933 GCF_000956105.1 Propithecus coquereli
AAGACTCTTACCAAAAAAAATGAACGTAAGTATTTTAATAAGACTTGTTATTTTAAAAAATGTAACATCATTTCTAAATTTCATAAATATAGTAGATATTTTAGAATATATCCTGTTTAAAGGGGTTCATTAATTAGATCTTTTCAAAACACCACATTTCAAAAGAAAATCTATTGGCATTGTAGGGATTAAAGTGTCCCTGGCCCACAACATATGGTCAAACTGTAGGGAGCAAAAGCCACTGTTTCCATAAAGATTTGCTGAAAAATTATGGACATGAAGGATATTAATTAATAGGAGCAAAAATACAAATCTGTACATGGGTACCTTTAGAATGAACATTCAAGGATACAGGGGAAATTGTCCATTTTTATGTTTCGGATCAACAAAGTATGGACAGCTGTGGACAAAAAAGGTATAATCTAATGCTAACAGGCTGAATGGCAGAACCCAGAAAGATCTTTCTATCTAGATTCTATTTGGCCTCTCTGAGTGTGCATTCCTTCCTTCTGGATGCAGGGCAGGGCCCTTCCTGGAATGAGGATTTTACGGTAAAACAAAGTACATCAGATAATTACTTTATGGCCACTTTTTACATAAAATAATTTTAGGTTTTATGGCTAGCTTTTAGAAAAGGGGGTTCTAGCTTTATGACCTGCCTTGGGGAAAAGGGATTCTGATTTCTATGGCTAGCTTCAGGGAAGAATTGGAACAAAGGGTAGGAGGACAAGGCAAGGTCAGAGAGCTTTTGCTTATGAAGCCTTAATTTTAGGGCAGTTTTTTGAACCCCATCAACGTAAGATTACCTGACTGTAGACTGGAAAAAAAAAAAGCTTCAGCATCAATCCTTAGCACCTCAAACAATGACAAAAGGGGTAACATTTTTTTTTACAAGAGGATCAAGATTAAGCTGTTCTACAAACAATTTAAATAGTCTGAAAACATTTTTCAACTTGGTTGTAAACTTGACTACATGCAATATTTCTAAAGAGTAAGACTGTTTTGAGATTCCCTTTGGATTTTAACAATCATTCATTTTTATCTT
>NW_012133970.1:6835991-6837732 GCF_000956105.1 Propithecus coquereli
CAGCCCTCCCAGGTGCTACTTGCCTGGGGACTCCAGGAGAGTGGGGCAAATCCCGAGGTGGAGTGAAATCGATCCAGCCTGGGCACCCTGTAGGTGATTCAAGACCAACACCTCTCCCCATGGCAGGGTCAGGGATTGATCTTCAGGGCCCAGGGGACAGGCCTGCAGACCAGACCCCGTACACCCAGGTCAGGATCGCATGGCCGTGGGGCACGGAGGAGAGATCTGTGAAAGAGCCTACTGAGGAGTGTGCGCCTTGAGGGGCAGATCAGCGTGCCTGACCGGCAACCCTCCTCCCAAAAGAGGGCTGTGCACCCAGCTCAGGCTACGATCCTGGGTAGGGAACCTCCCAGCCCACGTCACAGCCAGAGGGGATCCATCAGCCTGAGATCCCGCTTGCTGGCAGAGGCCTGGGAGAGGCCACGGAGAGAGGGAGATTGGAGTGGAGCGAGACCTGCCCCAGAGTGCGGGTCTTGGACAGACCCACCACCGAAGCCCAGACTTTCAGCTTAGTGGAACCATTTCAGCCCCTCCAGGCAGCTTTGAACAGAAACAAACAGCAGACTTTTGACGCCTGCTAACAGCAGTTATGGAGCCTGAGGGCAGGCTTACCCAACCCAGCCCCACCCAGACTCACTCCTAGTCCTGCCCCCACTGAGGTGGAGAATAAGGATACACCCAGAAATCCCAGGGCCCCACCCACCACCCGAGGCATAAGAGGGCCTCTCTAGAGAACAAGAGCTAGCTACACGACCCAAAAACAGCACTGCAGCTCGCTGCTCCCTGCAAGTGCCACCTACTGACAGGGAGGTCATCCTGCACACCCTTTTACTGCATCTACTGATTCATCATAAAGGATGTGGTCGAATCTCATGCACAAACACCACCTACTGGCTCAGAGACTAAACAAGGCATGTCATTATCCAAATGAAAATCTAAAGGCAAGAAGGAACAACTGATCCAGAAGGGAAAAAACTAGCGAAAGAACACTGGAAGTATGAAGACTCAAACGGAAAGCACACTCCCAAAGAGGAACAACAGCTCCCCAGCAATGGACATTAACCAAATTCAGAACACTAAAATGACAGAAGAATTTCAAACATGGATTGTAAGAAAACTGAATGATATGCAAGAAAAAATGGATAACCAACACAAACAAATGACAAAAAAAATCCAGGACTTAAAAGAAAAATTCACTAAAGAAATTGAAATATTAAACAAAAACCAAACCGATCCCCTGGAAATGAAGGACTTACTCAGGGAACTACAAAACACAGTGGAAAGCCTCAAGAACAGGGTAGATCAAACAGAAGAAAGAATCTCAGAGACTGAAGACAACTCCTTCCAATTAAATAAGTCAGTCACAGAGATTGAGCAGAAAATTAAGAGAAAAGAAATAAGCCTACAAGAAATGTGGGATTATGTGAAAAAACGGAACCTGAGGGTGATAGGGGTTCTGGAAGGTGAAGAAGAAAACACTCAAGGGCTGGATAAACTATTTGAAAAATTAATAGAGGAGAATTTTCCAGGCCTTGCTAAAAATCTAGATATACAGGTACAAGAAGCTGAACGGACCTCAGAGAGATTCAATGTAAATAGAAAGACACCACATCATACAGTCATCAGATTGATGAAAATAGCCACTAAAGAGGCCCTTCTACGAGCTGTAAGGTGAAAGAAACAAGTAACATACAAAGGAAAGCACATTAGAATAACTCCAGATTTCTCAACTGAAACCCTA
>NW_012133970.1:6837782-6840300 GCF_000956105.1 Propithecus coquereli
CACCATGGAAAATCACCTCAGACAACTCCCACTCAGGACATCAGTCACCCAGGGGTGCCTTTTGGCTGAGAGGAGTAAAAATGTGCTTTCTCTTCAGAGATAAGGAACTCAGCTTCTCATTTACCTACAAACAAGACAGTTATGTTTCCTCTTTTGCAAATGTGCAGAAAAGCCAATTTAGATTAATTTTAGGATGAAAAGGCAATGGAGAAGATCCTTTAGAATGCACCTCCAAATCATTATTAGATCCTAAACAATGAATTCCTAGGAATAGAACCAACTCAGAATAAAGCAGGACCACCAACCAAAGATTGAAAGTCCACAGCTCAGAAGGACTTACCAGTTCCATCCAAGGAGAAACTCAGAGTCAGGGGACCCATGGGGCCATGCTGGTATCTGGCACTGAGCTCAGGCTACTCCTTCAGGGGTCCTGAGTCTTCTCTGAGCCCCATGTCTGGGAACCAATTTTGTCAATAGAAAAGAAGCCAAACTCTGTAAAATAATTTAAAGAGGTTTATTCTGAGACAAATTTGAGGACCATGACCCAGAGCCATGACCCAGATCCATGCCCCAGAAGTCTTGAGCAAGTGGACTCCCTGTGGTTGGGTTACACTTTGGTTTTATACACTTCAGGGAGGCAGGGATTACAGGCAAAGTCATAAATCAATATATGAAAGGCATACATTGGTTTGGCCCAAAAAGTTAGGATATCTCAAAGCAAATTGGGGGCTTACAGGTTATAGGTGGGTTTAAAGACTCTTTGAATTGTACTTGGTTAAAAAAATGAAGCTTTTGTCTAAAGGCTTGGAATGTTTTAAGATAAGGAAGTCTGTGAATCAGAGACAAGCTACTGGCCATATATTTGTTGTGTTAGTTGAGGACCTGCAGGTTTGTCTTGCACAGCTTTAGGCCTGTCAATGAGTTACAAAGGATATCCACAAGAAGGGAGGGGGCCTGATGAGGCATATCTGACCTCTCTCTCTTGGCCAGCAACTCAGTTTTAGGTATCCTCTTGGCCAGGTGGGGGTCCGTTTAGTCATCCATTGGGGGGGAGCCTTAAGATTTTATTTTAGTTCACAGAACTTATTCAGTGTAAGAATGCAATTTTCGCATTCTCATAATTTCATCATTCCCCAACCAATCAGTGACTCCAGCCTCTCAGCCCTTTACCTGTCAAAATTCCCTTAAAAACCCCAGTCCAAGACCCCTCTGGGAGGCAGATTTGACACACCCTCACACCTCATTTGGCAGCCATTCAATTATCAAACTCTTTCTCTGCTGCTGATAGAGAAAAGGAAAACCCCACTAAGCAAAACCCCTCCCCATGAACAATCCCCTATGTAACTGCTACACTGCTGCCGCTCTTGCTTCTATAAACTGCTTGCAGCAACTTCTTCCATGGTAAGATAAGACCGGAAGAAATTCCATAGAAACTCTATACCAGGAACTGGGGTCACTGGAGACTCTGCCCCACTAAAGATAACCACATTGTAACTGTGCCCTACACCCTCCCTAAAACGAAATGTGTAAAAGACTGCTACACTCTCTGTTCAGGGCTCAGAATTTGGTAGCAAGCCTCCTCTGAGTCCTCCAGCATAAATAAACCTGGTTCTCTCCACCCTTTTCATGCCATTCAGTTTGTTCTCAGTCAGCTCTGCTGTAACACTGCAACGCTTGCTTTTTCAGTGTTTTTGTCTGTTACCATGCGATAGGCATGAATCTGGTGAGCAGATACCAAAAGCAGCCACATGAACTTCACTGAGCAGAGCCATGAGGACAGGGCTACCTGAGGCTTTGGGAGCCCACCCCTAGCTCCAATGTGTCCAAGACGCAGAGCATGGAGTGAAAGGAGATTATTCCAGAGATTTAATATTTAATGTCTGCTCTGCTGTGTTTCAGACTTGCTTGGGCCCTGTTACTCCTTTCTATGGAAATGTCTACATTACGCCTGTTCCACCATTGTATCTTAGAAGTAAATAACCTGTTTTTTTATTTTACATGCCCATTGGTGGACTTGAGACTTTTAAGTTGGTGATGGAACAAGGATAAGACTTTTGGGGATATTGGGATGGAATGTTTGTATTTTGCATATGAGAAGGACATGAGCTTTGACAGGCCAGAAATGGAATGCTATTGATTGGATGTGGTTTGTCCCCCCAAGACACATGTTGAAATCTAATCCCCAGTGTAGTAATGCTGAGATGTAGGGCCTAGTGGAAGGTGTTTAGGCTATGGGGGTGAATCCCTCATGAATTGATTAATGCCCTTCTACAGGGATGATTCAATTGTCTTTCTCTTATAAATCAGTTTCTGAGAGAGTGTGTTGTTAAAAAAAATATGGCTTTCTCAGTTTCTATTTCTTGCTTCCTCTGTTGTCCTGTGATCTCTTTTTGCAGGCCCACACCTCTTCCACCTTCTGCTGTGAGTGGAAGCATCCTCAGGCCCTCACCAGATGTAGCTGCTCAATGTTGAAATTTTCAGCCACCAAAATCATGAGCCAAATAAACCTCTTTTTTTT
>NW_012133970.1:6841470-6843518 GCF_000956105.1 Propithecus coquereli
CATGGCTGTAAAGGAAACTGAACATATTTCACCCCAAAATATTCTTTTTTGACACATACTGAGATGGCTAATCAGAGAGCCTAAAGGTAGAAATGGTCCTAAAAAGCTGCCTTTTGTGGAGAAGTTTTGTATCTATACAGAAAAATCTACATTGGTAAAATAAGCATCCATGTTTTCTCTGAGGCTCCTCTCCCTTTCCAGCTATGAAATATTAACTCAACCACTGGCTGCTATCTATTTTTCTTTGCAGGGCTGCTACCCATGAGGTTTCATCTGTATAACAAGACCACCTTCACTAGCCGTGCCTTTCCTCTTCTCTCCCTCCTTTTTTGTCATGTTTCAAGATGCTATTCTTTCTGAAACTGCAAGATACTGTTAAATGTCAATCATCTGGCACTTTCTTTGAGTCTTTAATATTTTGTATGGCTCCCATGTATATTTGTACACATTAATAAATTTTGAATGCCTTTCCTCCTATGCCTTTTGTCAGTTGACTCAGTGAGCTTTCAGAGATTAAAGGAAAAGTCTTCTTTTGGTCCTTACATGTATATTGAAAAATTAGCATACAACAATTTTTGGTGAGAAATTGGAACTCTTGTGCTTTGCTAGTGGGAATGTAAAATGAATTGTCCACTGTGGAAAACAGTATAGTAGTCCTTCACAAAATGAAACATAAAATTACCATATGGCCCAGCAGTTCCAAATGTGTATATACACATCCCAAAGAATTAAAAGCAGGAGCTCAAATAGATACTGTACAGCAATGCCTATAGTAGCATTATTCCCAATACCCAAAAGGTGGAAATAATCCAAATGTCCAATGACAGATAAGTAGATGAACCAAATGTGCCGTATACATATAATAGAATATTATTCAGCCTTAAAAAGCAAATGGCGGGGAGGAGCCAAGATGGTGGACGAGAAAAGCCACCAGTCAGAGTGTCTCTGCAAAAAAGATGAATTTTAGAAGAAAGAGAAAAAAATAAGCTAGCAGAGAAACATAGATCGGGTGAGGGTCAGAAGGAAGGGTGCCTGAAACTACAGGAGACTACACAGGAAGACGTTGCAGAGGAGAACTGGAAGCACAAAGGTCCTCAGAGGCTTGGAGACCAGCGACAAGGGTAGGTGGAGCGGTTAACTTCCCCCTCTCTTGAATCTCGGACTGCTGGTGGGCTCCTGAGCAATTGGAAAGACATGCTGACACCAGCCCAGACACGACTGCCGCCAGTGAGCAGTGGCCTCTTGCGGACTCAGCGCCGGGCTACCAGCCCTCTCGGGGCACGTCGCTGGGCTCAGACCTAAGCCTATCGGCAAATGCCATGGTGCTCCATTCTCTCCTTCCCCCTCCCTACCCGTGCGTGCCCAGAAACACAATTTAACCATCACACGGAGGCATCTCCAAGGAACGGGACGTTTCCTTTTGGGGCCCTACAGCAGACTGAGGGATACTCAGATGGCGAGTTCTCTACCCGCCAGCCCTCCCAGGTGCTACTTGCCTGGGGACTCCAGGAGAGTGGGGCAAATCCCGAGGTGGAGTGAAATCGATCCAGCCTGGGCACCCTGTAGGTGATTCAAGACCAACACCTCTCCCCCTGGCAGGGTCAGGGATTGATCTTCAGGGCCCAGGGGACAGGCCTGCAGACCAGACCCCGTACACCCAGGTCAGGATCGCATGGCCGTGGGGCACGGAGGAGAGATCTGTGAAAGAGCCTACTGAGGAGTGTGCGCCTTGAGGGGCAGATCAGCGTGCCTGACCGGCAACCCTCCTCCCAAAAGAGGGCTGTGCACCCAGCTCAGGCTACGATCCTGGGTAGGGAACCTCCCAGCCCACGTCACAGCCAGAGGGGATCCATCAGCCTGAGATCCCGCTTGCTGGCAGAGGCCTGGGAGAGGCCACGGAGAGAGGGAGATTGGAGTGGAGCGAGACCTGCCCCAGAGTGCGGGTCTTGGACAGACCCACCACCGAAGCCCAGACTTTCAGCTTAGTGGAACCATTTCAGCCCCTCCAGGCAGCTTTGAACAGAAACAAACAGCAGACTTTTGACGCC
>NW_012133970.1:6850116-6850650 GCF_000956105.1 Propithecus coquereli
GTTGATGTCCTTTGCCCACTTTTTAATGGGATTGTTTGATTTTTTTCTTGCTTATTATTCTGAGTTCCATATAGGTTCTAGTTATCAGCCCTTTATCGGATGTGTAACATGTGAATATTTTCTCCCTTTCTGTAGATTGTCTGCCCTTGTGATAGTTTCCTTGGCTGTGTGGAAGCTTTTTAGTTTGGTCAGGTCCCATTTATTTATTTTAGTTGTTGCTGTGATTGCCTTTGTGATCTTCTTCACAAATTCTTTCCCTTGGCCAATGTCCATAAGAAATTTTACAATAATTTTTTGTAGAATTCTTATAGTTTCATGCCTTAGATTTAAGTCTGTTATCCACTGTGAGTTGATTTTTTGGAGAAGTGAAAGGTACAGAACCTGTTTCAGTCTTCTACATGAGGCTATCCAATTTTCCCAGCACCATTTATTGAATAAGATTCTTTTCCCCTGTGTATGTTTTTTTTCTGCTTTGTCAAAGATTAGATGACTATATGAGGATGGTTTTACATCTGGGTTCTCAGTTCTGTTCCA
>NW_012133970.1:6850700-6852526 GCF_000956105.1 Propithecus coquereli
TAGTAGTTTTATAGTTTCAGGTATTATATTTAAGTCTTCAATCCATTTTGATTTGATTTTTGTATATGCCAAGAGACAAGTTTCAGGATACAAAATTAATATACAAAACTCAGTAGCATTTCTATATGGCAACAGTAAGCACTCTGAAAAAGAAACCAAAAAAGTAATCCCATTTACGCTAGCTACAAATAAAACAAAATACCTTGGAATAAACTTAACCAAGGAAATGACTGATCTCTATCATGAAAACTATAAAACATTGATGAGAGAAATTGAAGAAGACACAAAAAATGAAAAGATATTCTAATCTAATTTATTGGGAGATTCAGTGTTATTCAAATATCCATACTTTCCAAGCAATCTCCAGACTTAATGCAATTCTCATAAAAATTCCAAGGACATTCTTCATAGAAATAGAAAAAGTAATCCTAAAATTTATATAAAACAACAAAAGACCCAGACTAGCCCAAACCTTCTTGAGCAAAAAGAACAAAACTGGAGAAATCACATTATCTAACTTCAAATTATAATACAGACCTGTAGTAACCAAAACAGCATGGTGCTGGCAACAAAACAGAAACATAGACCAATGGAACAGAATAAAGAACCAAGTAATAAATCCACACCACTATAGAGAACTTATCTTCAACAAGGTGCCAAAAACATACAGTGTGGAAGGGCTAGTCTCTTCAAAAAACAGTGCTACAAAAACTGGATATGCACATGCAGAAAAATTAAATTACATCTTCATCCTTATCATTCATTTAAATTCTTTGGAATGAAATTTGGCAAGTTTATACGTATTAGATTTAAAATGCACAAATACTTTGGTCCATCGATTTAAATTCTAGTCATTTTATTCTGACAACTGCTTTCTAAGCACTATCAAGTTAATTCTTTCATGTTTGGCAGCTTCAAGTTGATCTCTTGTCCGTTTCCTTCTCCCCAAGCCAGATTTAAATTAATGATACCTGACCAGATTTATTCAGAGATTGCCACTGAATTTTGAAAACACAGTTTGAGTACATAATTATTTCATTTAATTTTATCTTCTTTGTATGATTTGACATTTGCGATAGTTCACTTAGTAGAATGGGCTCCGTCTCCATGCAGGATAATAAAAGAAATGCTAGTTCACCATTGTTTTTTGTGACTGAATAGAACTCCATGGTATACATATATCACATTTTATTAACCCACTCAGGTATTGCCGGGCACTTGAGTTGTTTCCACATCTTTGCAATTGTGAATTGTGTTGCTATAAACATTCGAGTACAGATAACAATTGTGAATAAATGAAAATGTCAACCTGGGACTTAAGCTTTTTTCCAGAGTTTACTACGCATAGCCACATATGAAAACTGGCTTTCCTTGTCTTGGATGAACACGTGAATGACTTATGTTAAAATATGCTGTGTCATGAAATTACAAATAAACGATTTATTTAAATCCTTTATCAGGAATTTTATGAGATAGCAATGATTTCAAATATTGCATGGAATGAATGAGTTAATGAAGAAAAAATGAAGTAAACTTTGCATAAAATAATGTAGAAGAGCTTAACTTGAAAAAGGCCCTTTGCCTATATTTTATGAATATCTATTTGTCAAAACAGATAGATTAAGGCTTTAATTAATACCATGAAGAATTACTCTGGCACTGGACAGAATGGGAAGTCAGGCAACTGACTCCTGCCCCTCAGTGATTTAGTTTAATCCTAATTCTTGTTATTTTCACTGATTATATTCACTAATTTTTCTGGGTGATCTATAATAATTTTCAAATTTTAGAAAAGTGCTTAAATTGGGAATCATATGAATTCTTTG
>NW_012133970.1:6852576-6854385 GCF_000956105.1 Propithecus coquereli
TACTAAATTCAGAAGTAATTAAAGGCCTTTTTGGGAGAATTTTTGAAGAGAAAAATAGGTGTTCTTAATGTTATCAGATATACCTTTGGGATGAATATAGAGTAGAGCATGTAGCCAAAGAAGCACAACTAGTGGAAAAGCGGGGAAAAAAAATTTCAAGAGATTTTGTTGCCATGGGGATATTTGTTATTGGAGTCATGGCCTCACTTGCTTTTTTTTTTTTTTTTTCTCTTGCTCTGGATTCATTTGGGAGTGAATATCAATAGCTCCTTCCAGACACATCACAAAAAGGAATTGCAATATGAAAGAGGGTGATTTGGGTAAGGGGGATTGTGAGAATCGAAATTCCCAAGTTAGCTGGGTCTGCTATTGAACAGTGTCTTTGGTTTTAACCCAGCAAATATTTATAGGATTTACAGCATCACTTAAGAGAAAGAGCAGAGTCTGCAAGACTGCAAGATTAGGTGGCTGACATTATGCATTGTGAATATCCACAGAGGGGATTGGAATATTGAATCTGACTGCATATATATCAAGAAAGAACAAGCCAAAAGAAAAACAGTTGTTTTAATCCAATAGGTATTCAGAGGGCTTGAAGAAGCTAATTAAAATTTCTTCTATCCCCTGTTGTAAAATTAAGATGAGAAAAATAGTGGAACATAGTGAATGCCATATTGTTTTGCAAATCAAATCCGGTAGTATTATCATGAGCTTTGTTTGAAGTTTTACTCCCTTACCACCCTCCTCTCTCTTTCCCCTTTCACTTTAGTCAGTATTTATCCCACTGCCCAAATTTTCTATATTATAAGGTTTTGGTAAATTCTATGTCTCTGTTATCTTTTCCTTCCACATCACAGTTTCTGGCCTTGAGACCACATTTGGTGTTCCCCCTCCCTTTCTCAGATAAGTGCTTTCTTTTTCTTTTTAATTGAGAAATTTCATTTTTTTTTGCAAGGGAAACATACAAGGAGAAGAATAAAAACACAGGTAATAAACTGAAAAAAATATCTGCAAGACCTATAACAGGCAAAGAATAAGCCAGTAATAATGTCTAACAACTAATTTGTGATAGATAGAGAACTGCAATGAAGTAGGTATAT
This sequence comes from Propithecus coquereli, assembly GCF_000956105.1. Taxonomy (NCBI): domain Eukaryota; kingdom Metazoa; phylum Chordata; class Mammalia; order Primates; family Indriidae; genus Propithecus; species Propithecus coquereli. The sequence goes on from NW_012133970.1 coordinate 6,853,677, forward strand.
ACAAAAAAATATTTCTTGTTAAAGAAATGCACATTCACACATAAGATTGCAATTGTCACCATTAGAATGATCCATTTCCAAAGGTTTGATAAGGTACACTTTGATCAACAAAGATTGTTATACTGTAAATGATTATAAATTGGTATAAATTCTTATTTTTTTGTTTTCAATTATTATAGGTACATAATACTTGTGTGTATTTGTAGAGTACATGTGATGTTTGGAAACAGGCATACAAATGTGTACTAATCAAATCAGGGTATTGGGGTATCCAACACCTCAGGCACTCATTATTTCTTTGTATTAGGAACATTCCAATTCCACTCTCTTAGTTATTTTAAAGTATATTCTAACTTATTGTTGATTATAGTCACTTTGTTGTGCTATCAAATATTGTTCACGTTATCTAATGATCCAACTGTAGTTTTGCACCCATTAACCATCCCAACTTTATCCTCCCTGCCCACTATTCTTCCCAGCCTCTGCTAACCATCATTCTACTCTCTGTCTCTATGAGATTAATTGTTTTTATATTTAGCTCCCAAATATGAGTGAGAACATGTGATATTTGCCTTTCTGTGCTTGGCTTTTTTGACTTGATACAGTTCCTTTCATGTTGCTGCAAATGTAGGATGTTTTTCTACTTTTCTGCCAATATAATACTCCGCGATGTATTTCTTTATCCATTCTTCTTTTGAGGTACACTTAG
>NW_012133970.1:6854435-6856376 GCF_000956105.1 Propithecus coquereli
GAAATGTAGCTTGTTAACTAGTCAAAATACTCAATATAAAATGTCGTTTCTTTTTGAATTTATCTGTAAATTCAACACATTCCATATCAAAATCCTAGTGTGTTTTTTTGTAGAAATTGAGAAACTAATTATACATTTCTTACGAAAATGCCTAGCCCATTGAATAGAAAAATAAATTTTGAAAAAAACAAAGTTGGAGGGCTAACTCTACCTCATTCCAATAATTATTATGAAGCTATAGTAATCAAAAGAGTATGGTATTCTCTGCCTAATGACAGAGAAATAGATTAATGGACCAAAAGAAATAGTCCAGAAATAAATGCATACATATAGAGACACCTGATTTTTACAAAGTTATAATGGCAATTCAGTGAAAAAAACATAGCTTAGTAAACAAATACTAATGGAGCATTTGGATAAGTGTATGAAAATATTCATCCACATACAATATACAATAATTCCTTGAAAATTGATCACACACCTAAATGTAAATCCTGAAATTAGAAAACTCTAGAAGAAACCAGGAAAAAAATAGCACAACCTTGTGTTAGGTAATGATTTTGATACAAGACAAAAAGTACAATTCATAGAAGAATAAAATGTTGTATTTCACATTATCAGTATTTAAAAATATTGCTCTTAGAGAGACACTAATAAAAAAATTAAAATATAAGCCACAGACTGGGGGAAGATCTTTGCAAATTATATAACTGAGGAAGGACATGAAGGACTTTTATTCAAAATATATAAAGAAATGTAAAAACTCAACAAGAAAACAAACAACCTAACAAAAGTTAGCAAAATATTTGAATAGATACTTCACCAAGGAAGATATATGAATGGCAAATAAGCACATGAAAAGATGTTCAACATCATTAAGCATAGTGGAAATTCAAGTTAAACCACAATGAGATACTACTACAATCTTATTAGAATAGTTAACATTGAAAAAGACTGACCATATCAAGTGTTGTAAAGAATGTGTGCATGAAGTGGAACTCCAAAACACTGGTAGTGGAAATGTAAAATGGTACAACCATTTTAGAAAATATTTTCACAATCCCTTAAAAATGTAAACATATACCTGCCATCTGATCTAGCCAATCTACTCCTAGGTATAATATTTACCCAAGATAAAACTAAGTATCTGTCCAACAAAGACATGTACATAAATGTTCATAGCACCTTTGCAATAGCCATAGAATGAAAATAATTCAAATTATCAATAGATGAATAAACACATTGTGGCTTGGAATGGATGGAATACTACTCAGCAATGAAAGAGGACTAAATCGCCAATAACGTGGGTGAATATAAAAGTAACTATCCTGAATGAAAGAAGCATGAAAATAAGGAGTAAATACTCCATAATTCCATTCATATAAAACTCTAGAAAATTCAAACTCATCTATAATGATTTAAAACACATCAGCTGTTGCTTGGGAAGTGTATATGAGTGAGACTGGAGGGAGGAATTACAAAGAGCTACAAGGAAACTTTTGGAAGTTCACTCTCCTGATTGTGGTAATGGTTTCTCAAGTTGTCAAATCTTACAAAATTGTACATATGAAATATAGATAGTTTATTTTATTTCAATTATTCTTCAAAAATATACTCTCCACATAATTATTTTTGAAAAGATCTTTAGAAAAAATCTCTTGTGGAAAACAGAAACATCATGGTGTAGATAATATAGAAGAAACAGTTATAAGAAATTTAGGTACTCATCAATTTTCTACATCAATAGAAGAGGACTCACATTAAATCCAAGTAAGGGAGTGGATAATCAAATGGTAAAATCCATTTGGATTTTGAATAATTTTTTTAAAATGGTATTTGAATTTAAATAAATGTGAAATACTAAAAATTTTCATTTTTTTACATACCATCATAGATCCTCCATGAAGTTTGAGTTAGGATTCAATCAACTTTAATCTCTAT
>NW_012133970.1:6856426-6858445 GCF_000956105.1 Propithecus coquereli
AATCAAAGTAATTCTCCATATTAATAACATAAGACAACCATTTGATTATCTGAAAAGCTACTGAAGAAATTGTGGCAAGACCTATAGTCTCTTATTCATGAAAATTTTTAGCAAGCTAGTAACAGAAGAAAACTTCTTAAACCTGAAGGGAACATCTTCAACCTAATAATGACTGTGTAAGATAAACATGCAGCTAATATCACATTTGACTATGAAAGACTGAATGTTTGCCCCAAAGATTAGGAAAAATACAATGATATTTGTTCTTTCCACTTCTATTCAGCATTACATTGAAAGTTCTGGTTGTTGACAAATATGAAGACAAAAATAAATGAGTAAATAAATGGAAGGCACCTATATTTGCAAAGAAGAAGAAAACTGTCTTTTTTTCCAATACAATATGATCATGTATTTAGAAAATCTAATGGAATATACTAATATGTAAGTTCAGCAAGACTTAAGGACATGAAATTAATATACAACATTCAATTGTATTTCTTTATACTAACAATGAAAAATGGGAACTTGTCTATAAGAGTTTTTCCAAAATTTTCTTCTAGAATTCTTATAGTTCCATGCCTTAGGTTTCAGTCTATAAACGAATGTGAGTTGATTTTTGTGAGATGTGAAAGGTATGGATCTTGTTTCAGTCTTCTACATGTGCCTACACAATTTTCCTAGCACCATTTATTGAATAAGTATTGTTTTTCCCAGTGTATGCTTTTGTCAGGCTTGTCAAAGATTAGATGGCTGTATGAGGATGGTTTTATATCTGGGTTCTCAGTTCTGTTCCATTGGTCTGTGTCTCTGTTCTTGTGCCAGTACCATGTGGTTTTAGTTACTATAGCCTTGTAGTATAGCTTATAGTCTGGTGAATTGATGCCTCCCAATGTGTTCTTTGTGTTTAAGATTGCTTTTGCTATACAGGGTTTTCTTTGGTTCCATACGAAGTGTAGAATTATTTTTTCTAGATCTGCAAAAAATAATGTTGGTATTTAAATAGGTATTTCATTGAATCTGTCAATCACCTTGGGTAGTATAAACATTTTAACAATGTTGATTCTGCCAACCCATGAGCATGGTATGGTTTTCCACCTGTTTATGTCCTCTGCTATTTTTTGAAAAACTCTTATAGACATTGGCCTATGCAAAGAATTTATAAAGAAGACCCAAAAGCCAATCACAGTAACAATAAAAATAAAAAATGGGACTTGATCAAATTAAAAGCTTGTGCACAGCCAAGGAAACTATCACGAGAACAGACAGAAAACCTTCAGAATGGGAGAAAATATTCTCATGTTACACATCCAATAAAGGGCTGATAAATAGAATCTATATAGAACTCAGCAAAATCAGCAAGAAAAAAATCAAACAACCCTAACAAAAAGTGGGCAAAGGACATGAAGAGGAACTTAAAAAGAAGGCAAACTAATGGCCATAAACGTATGAAAATAAATGGTCAAGATCACTAATCATCAGGGAAATGCAAATCAAGACCACAATGACATGTGAGTTATCTCCTGTGAGAATGTCCTTTATCAAAAGGTCCCAAAACAATAAATGTTGACATGGATGTGGAGAGTTGGGAACACTCATACACTGCTGGTAGGACTGCAAACTAGTACAGCCTATGTGGAAAGTAACATGGAGATATCTCAAAGAGCTACCAGTAAAACTACCATTTGATCCAGCAATCTCATTACTGGGCATCTATCCAAAAGAACAAAAGACATTCTATAAAAAAGACATCTGCACTAGAATGTTTATAGTAGCACAATTCACAATTGCAAAGATGTGGAAACAACCCAAGTGCCCATTAATTTGTGAGTGAATTAATAAAATGTGGTGTATGTATACCATGGAGTTCTACTGAGCCACAAAAACAATGGTGATCTAGCACCTCTTGTATTAGCTGGATAGAGCTGGAGGCCATTCTACTAAGTGAAGTATCCCAAGAATGGAAAAACAAGCACCACATGTACTCACCATCAAATTGGTTTTAACTGATCAACACTTAAG
>NW_012133970.1:6858495-6860258 GCF_000956105.1 Propithecus coquereli
GGGGAGGCAAGGGCAAGATACGTAACCTAAACATCTGTACCCCCATAATATGCTGAAATTTAAAAAGAAAAAGAAAAAAAAGCAAATGGCACTCTGGCACATACTACAATGTGGATTAACCTTGGAAACATTATGTTAAGTTAAATAAGCCAAACACAAAAGGACAAATGGTGTATTACTTCACATGTAGGTAGATCCTAGGGCAGCGAAATTCATAGAATCAAAAAATTGAAAGATGATTTAAGGTATGAAGGGAGGGATAAGTGAGGAGTTACTATTTAATGGTGCAAAGTTTCAGTTTGGGAACATAAAGTTCTGGAGATGGACGGGGGTGATTGTTGCACAACAATGTACAAATACTTAATGCCACTAAACTGTAAATTTGAAACGTATAAGATGGCAAATATTGTGTATATTCTATGATAATTTTAAAAATACATCAATAGAATACTATTAACAACTTTTTGCCAATAAATTGGACAACTTAGATGAAATGGATAAATTTCTTGAATGAAAGAAACTAAAAAGAAGTTACTCAAACTGAGAACAAAATCAAAGACTCAATACCCCTCACAATGGCAATAAGAAAAATAAAATACTTAGGAATATATTGAACTAAGGAGGTAAAAAGACCTCTACAGGGAGAACTCGAAACACTGAGGAAGGAAACAGCAAAGGATGTAAACAGGTGGAAAACCATACGATGATCATAGGTTGGCAGAATCAACATTGTTAAAATGTCTATACTACTCAAAGTGATCTGCAGATTCAATGCAATCCCTATTAAAATATCAACATGATTTTTCAGAGACCTAGAAAAAATAATTGTATGCTCTGTAAGGAAGCAGAGATGACCCCACCAGTTTTAAGCTATCTACAAGGCTACAATAACTAAAACAGAATTGTATGGGCACAAGAACAGAGACATAGACCAATGGAATGGAACTGAGAACTGAGATATAAAACCATCTTCATATAGCCATCTGATCTTTGACAAAGTAGACAAAATCATATGCTGGGGAAGAGAATCCTTAGTCAATAAATGGTGCTGGGAAAATTGGATAGCCACATGTAGAAGACTGAAACAGGATCCACACCTTTCACCTCTCACAAAAATCAACTCACAGTGTGTAACAGACTTAACCCTAAGGCGTGAAACTATAAGAATTCTATGAGAAAATGTTGGAATAACTCTTACAGACATTGGCCTAGGGAGAGAATTTATGAAGAAGACCCCAAAGGCAATCACAGCAACAACAAAAAATAAATGAATGCAATCTGATAAAATTAAAAAGCTTCTGCACAGCCAAGGAAATTATCATGAGAGCAAACAGACAACCTATAGAATGGGAGAGAATATTCGCATGTTACACATCCGATAAAGGGCTGATAACTAGAACCTACATATAACTCAAGAAAATCAGCAAGAAGAAGCAAAACAACCCTATCAAAAAGTGGGTAAAGGACATGAATAGAAACTTTTAAAAAGAAGATAGACTAATGGCCAGCAAATATATGAAAAAATGCTCAACATCTTTAATCGTCAGGGAAATGCAAATCAAAACCACAATGAGATATCACTTAATTCCAGTGAGACTGGCCTTTATCAAAAAGTCCCAAAACAATAAATGTTGGCATGGATGCAGAGAGATAGGAACACTCGTACACTGCTGGTGGGATTGCAAACTAGTACAACCTCTGTGGAAAGCAATATGGAGATACCTCAAGGAACTAAAAGTAGAACTACTATTTGATCCAGCGAT
>NW_012133970.1:6861611-6863987 GCF_000956105.1 Propithecus coquereli
ACAACTGTGTTGGTTACAGTTATATATTTCTGGTTTGAACAGTTGGGTTCCTGTGGTTTCCTGAAATTCAGCTGCTTTGATTTGCTGAGACTCCGCTACTTGTTATAAGAGTAGTTTACACTCTCTTTACACATCAAGTTGTATTATAGTTCAACATCTACAGAGAAACATTTAAACTAGACTTAAAATATAAGGTTGCAGCTTTAGGCCAAATTAATTTAACATCTCTAAACTAACTTAGCAAGCTTCTTGCTGCAACTGGACTGGGTGGGTCAAAGATAAGGTACAATTATGAGTCCTAGATGAAAAGATGGCTCAGATGAGCCAGTTTAAAGTTTGATCGTGGAGAGAATCTTTGTCATTCTCTCCTTTTGTTCAAGGAAAGAAGGAGAGACATTGTTTATTTGGTCACCTTTTATTCATTAAGGATCAGATAAACCAACTTTTGAAGTGTGGTAGTAGAGAATAGTTTCTGGTGCAAGCCATCAGCCATTTATATAAGGGAAGTTACTACAAAAATAAAGTGAAAAACAAAGATTAATCATTGAAGCAGACTATAAACAGTTTCTTAGTTCACAGAGCAGCCAGTTGAGAAGATTTCTCAATGTTAAGTAGACATTTCTAGATGTTGGGACTGAACCATCTTTAGGTGTTTAAATGATGGAGTGAGGACAACAGTGGCCATCTGATGGATTTCCTGGTTTACAGTTTGAATATCTTTGGTAAAGACATAGACATTTTTGTAATAGTCATTGTTATTTCCCCAGAGCAGAGCATAGAAACATCCAGCTTCAGGTTGCAGGGCTTTTTTACATAGTCTTTATAAGGACCTGGTCATTTAGGTTTTAGTTCTTAGTAACCCCAAGTCAGGAGAGCATAAACACTAGATTGGAGAGTTGTAGCCAAATATTAGAGGAAAATAGAAGCATTGAAAAGTTGGTAAGGAATGATTAAATGTGCAAAATGTCAGGATCCAGTTCAGTTTATTGGTTGGTAATGAAACCTCAGGGACAATCAATAGGATTCAAATATAATAACCCACAAGGATGTGTTATAGTTTTCCATTGAATCATAAAGTTTCTCTCTAGTCACTAACCCCCTTTTGAGTCTCATTTACTAAATAATTTTGATCTCATTAAATTTGGCCTGATTATTTACATAACGGTGGCAAGAATGATAATTGACCACATAGGCCTTTTTAAGTTTGCTTTGCTGGGACTTTTAATAAGGAATCTAAAATTAGATTTTCAAAAGCAGCCCAAAGCTAGAAAGCCAAGCCAGGATGTTACCACCAGATTTTACATGTCAAATTTCACCTATAGATTTAGGTGAATTCTTTTCTTTTTGAGAACCCAAAAATAACCGAGGGTTCCAAGGCTTGCCAAGATCTTCCTCACTCATTGTAAGGCTGGAAACCCTGTAAGCCAGGTTCAGGCTGATTTTCCCAAGAGGTCTTTGTAAAGATTGGCTCTGTAATATTGACCTTAGTTTTTTAAAACTACCTGGTCATATCTGATTCTCTGCACAAAATTTTCAGATATGACATATATGACATATCATTCAAAGCCATGGTTATATAGCCAATGTTTCTAACTATGTCTTTTTACAAAGAGGACACCTTCTTATTAAACTTATGCAAGTAATTATATTGCAATGAAAATGAGATGACTCTCAGTTTCTGAATTCTGGAGGGAATAGACAGGTAGAAATACAAATGTTGCATTTCTGTTTACAAATGTATAATCTACTAATTGTTACATATTATAGATAATTTAAGAGAAAAGAGAAAGGGGTTGCTTACATCCAGAAAATGGAGCTTTAGAGAACTAGCCAGGTTCTAAACAAACCACAAAAAATTATAATCATTCTTCATAAATTCATTCAGTCCCATGCAATTACTTCTTATTCTGCTTGATATTGGGTTAGCAGCTTGATGAATTCATCAGCTCTTCTATTAGAATTCTGGAAGTCCTTACTCAGCCCAGTGATGTTGTTTCGATGTTATTTAAGCAATGGCTTCAGAAGCCTGTGCCCTGGAGTACTAGTCACAGTCCTTTTTATGGGTCTCTGAGATAGTCTCTTTTTGTTCAAGTCCTTTATGTCCTTTTTTGATAGATGCACTGTGGCTTATAGTTTATTATAAACACTTTCAAGAGAAACATCAGAATAAAACAAAAACTAAATGTGGACGACAGACTTAAAATGGCTGCGGTTAAAGATCTGATGAGAACTCATTGCAAAAATAATTCAATTGACAAGGAAATTTGGTTATTTCTGTGGCATACATTTTAAAATAATAATTGGAATAATGACTGATAACATTATACCAGCACTTATCATGGACAGTGAGCGTTTACAAATTCATATGAGCATACA
>NW_012133970.1:6877471-6878379 GCF_000956105.1 Propithecus coquereli
ATTATTTTTTGTCTGTTTAGTAATAGCTGTTCTGACTGGAGTAAGATATCTCATTGTGGTTTTGATTAGCATTTATCTGATGATTAGTGATGTTGAGCATTTTCATATACCTGTTTTCCATTTGTATGTCTCCTTTGGAGAAGTTTCTATTTATGTCCTTTGCCCACTTTTTAATGGAATTATTTGGTTTTTTTCCAATTGAGTTGTTTCAGGTCCTTGTATCTTCCAGATATTATTCCCTTGTAAGATGAATAGTTCACAAATATTTTTCCCCATTCAGCAGATTATTTTGTCACTCTATTTCTTTTGCTATGTAGAAACCTTTTTAGTTTCATTAAGTCCCATTTGTCTATTTTTTATTTTGTTGCCTGTGCTTTTCAGGTCTTAGTTATTTTTTTTGCCTAGGCTGATGTCTAGAAGAGTTTTTCCTAGGTTTACTTGTATATTTTGATAGTTTCAGGACTTAAGTTTAAGTCTTTAATCCATTTTGACAAGATATTTGTAAATGGTTAAAGATAGGGTTAAAGTTTCATTCTTCTGCATACAGTTATCCAATTTCCCGAGCACCCTTTAATTGAAGAGGACATCCTTTACCCAAGTAATATAAGTTCTTTCAGCTTTGTCAACAATCCTTTAACTATAAATATGTGGCTTTATTTATGGGTTATATATTCTCTTACAGTGGGCTATTTGTCTATTTTTATACCATTACCATGCTGTTTTGGCTATAGCTACATATTATATTTTGAAGTATGGTAATGTTATGCCTCCAGCTTTTTTCTTCTGTCCAGGATTGCTTTGGCTATTTGGGTTCTTTTTCAGTTCCATATGAATTTTAGGATTGATTTTCTAATACTTCAAAAAACGACATTGGTATTTTGATAGGGATTGCATTGAATCTTTAAATT
>NW_012133970.1:6878429-6881076 GCF_000956105.1 Propithecus coquereli
ACATTTAGGTTGCTTCTACATATTGGCTATTGTGAATAGCACTGTAATCAACATAGGAGTACAGATATCTCTTTGACATACTGACTTTATTTCCTTTGAATACATACCCAGTAGTGGGATTGCTGGACCATATGGTAGTTCTATTTTTAATTTTTTGAATAGCCTCCATACTCTTTTTCACAATGGCTGTACTAATTTACATTCCCACCAACAGTGCATATGAATTCTCCTTTCTTGACATTCTTGTCAGTGTTTTATTTTTATCTTTTTGATAGTTGCCATTTAAGTGAGATGAGGTGATATTTCATCGTGGTTTTGATTTGCATTTCCCTGATGTTAGTGATGTTGAAATTTTTTTCATATATCTATTTTTATCTTTTTGATAGTTGCCATTTAAGTGGGATGAGGTGATATTTCATTGTGGTTTTGATTTGCATTTCCCTGATGTTAGTGATGTTGAAATTTTTTTCATATATCTGTTGGCCATTTGAGAAATGTCTACTCACATCTTTTGCCCATTTTAATTAGATTATTACTATTACTGGTTTTTTGCTATTAAGTTTCTTATATATTCTGGATATTATAACCCCCTGTCAAGGTGCATAGTTTCCAAATATACTTGCTCTCATTTTGTAGATTGTCTCTATGATTATTTTTTTCCTTTGCTGTGCAGAAACATTTTAGTTTTATATAATCCCATTTGTCTATTTTCGCTTTTGTTGCCTGGACTTTTGAGGTCTTATTGAAAAAATCCTTGCCCAGTCCAATTTCATGAAGCATTTCCTCTATGTTTTCTTATAGTAGTGTTATAATTTTGGGACTTACAATTAAGTATTTAATCCATTAAGAATTGATATTTTGATAAAGTGAGAGATAGGGGTCTAGTATCAGCCATCTACATCACTGTACTTGTGGATACACAGTTGTCACAGCACCATTTATTGAGGAGAATGTCCTTTCCCCCAAACGTGTTTCTTGGCACATTTGCAAAAAAATCAGTAGGCTGTAAATGCATCAATTTATTTCTGGGTTCTCTATTCTGTTCCATTAATCTATGTGTCTGTTTTTATGCCAGTACCATGCTGTTTTGTAGTATATCTGAAGTCTGGTAGGATGATGCTGCCAGTTTTGTTGTTTTAAATCAAGATAGATTTGGTTATCCAGGATCTTTCACATTTCCATAAGAATTTTAAGATGGATAGGTCTATTTCTAAGAAGAATGTCATTGGTATTTTGATAGCGATTGCATTGAACTTATAGATTTCCATGGGTAATATAAAAATTTTTAATAACAGTTTTCCAATTCATGAACATGGGATATCTTTCCATTTATTTGTCTTCTCTTCAATTTTTAATCAATATTTTATAGTGTTCATCGTGGATTTCTTTCATCTCTTTGGTTAAGTATATTACTAGGTATTTTTCTGTTATTTTCATAAATGCAATTGCTTTCTTGATTTCTTTCTCAGATAGTTTGCTATTGGCATATATAAATGCTACTGATTTTGAATGTTGACTTTATATCTTATGACTTTACTAAATACATTTATTAGTTCTAACAACTTTTTGGTTGAGTCTTCAGTGTTTTCTATATATATGAGCATGTCTTTTGCAAAAATGAATAATTTGACTTGTGTTTTCCAGCTGGATTCCCTTTATTTCTTTCTCTTGCCTAATTGCTCTCGCTAGAACTTCCAGTTCTATGTTGAATAAAAGTGGGAAAAGTGGGCATCCAGGTCTTGTTCTAGAACATAGAGGTAAAGCGTTCAACTTTCTCCCATATCATGTGATTTGTCATATATGGCCTTTATTGTTCCTTCTACACCCAATTTGTTGGGAGTTCTTTGTCATGAAGGGATGTTGAATTTTACTGAATGCTTTTTCAGCATCTACTGAAATGATCATGTGGATATTTTTCTTGATTCTGTTATTATAATGTATCATGTTCATTGATTTGTGTATGTTGAAACATTATTGGATTCTTGGGATAAATCCCACTTGATCCTACTGGATAATTCTTTTAATGTGCTGTTGAATTTTGTTTGCTAGTATTTTCTTGAGGATTTTTGTGTCTATATTCATCAGAGATATTGGCATGTAGGTTTCTTTCTTTGTTGTCTCTTTATCTGGCTTTGGTATTAGAGTAATGCTGGCCTTGTAGGATGAGTTTGGAAGTATTCCCTCTCTTGAATTTTTAAAAATAGTTTGAGTAGAATTGTTATTAGTTCTTAAATGTTTGGTAGAATTCAGCAGTGAAGCCATCAGGTTCTATCCTTTTCTTTGGTGGCAGGATTTTTATTGCTGCTTCTATTTCATTATTTGTTGTTGGTCTGTTCAGGTTTACTATTTCTTCAAGATTCAATCTTGGTAAGTTATATGTATCCTGGGATTTATCCATTTCTTCTGGGATTTCCAATTTAGTGGCATGTACTTGTTTGGAGGTGTCACTTCTGATCCTTTGCATTTCTGTGCTATTAGTTGTGATGTTTCCTCTTTCATCTCTGACTTTATTTATTTGAGTTTTTTTCCTTTTTTCTTAGTCTATCTAAAGGTTTGTTGATTCTGTTTATCTTCCTGAAACCATCTTTTTTTGGTTGATCTTTTGTACTTTCTTAGTACAAAAGATTTCATTTATTTCATTTATTTC
>NW_012133970.1:6883526-6901562 GCF_000956105.1 Propithecus coquereli
AATTTTAGGATTGATTTTCTAATACTTCAAAAAACGACATTGGTATTTTGATAGGGATTGCATTGAATCTTTAAATTGTTTTCGGCAATACGGTCATAAAAATATTAATTCTTCTGATCCATGAGCATGACTTGTTTTCCCATATGTTTGTGTCATATTCAATGTCTTTCGACAGTGTTCTATTTTGTAGTTTTCCTTGTAGAGATCTTTCACCTCTGTGGTTAAATTTATTCCCAAGTATTTTATTCACTTGAAGTTATTTTAAATGAGATTGTATTCTTGATTTCATTCTCAGCTAGATCATTGTTGGTATATAAAAACACTACTAATTTTGATACATTGATTTATATCCTATCACTTTACTGATTTTGTTTATCAAATCTATGAGTTTTTTGGTGGACTCCTTAATTTTTTTCTAGACATAAGATCTGGGCAAAGAGGGAAAATTTGACTTCCTCTTTTACAATTTGGATGCCTTTTATTTCCCACTCTTACCAGATTGCTCTGGTTAGCCCTTCCAGTACCATGTTGAATAAGAATGATGAAAGTGGGCATCATTGTCTTTTTCTAGTTCTTAGAGTAAAGGCTTTCAACTTTTCCCCATTCAGTATTATTTGAGCTCTGGGTTTGTGGTTTATTTTGAGGTATGTTTCTTCTATTTCTAGTCTGTTGAAATTTTTTTTATCATTAATTGATGCTAAATTTTATCAAATGCTTTTTCTCCATCTGTTAAGATGATCATATGGTTTTTGTCCTTCATTCTGCTGACGTGATGCTCCACTTTATTGATTGCATAAGTTGAATAATCCTTTCATTCCTAGTATAAATACCACTTGATCATGGTGTATTATCTTTTTGATGTGCTGTTGGATTCAGTTGCTAGTATTATATTGAAGATGTTTGTGTTTACGTTCATCAGGGATATTGGCTTGCAGTTTTCTTTATTGTTATTGTGTCCTTCTTTGGTTATGCTAGCAGGGTGATGCTGGCCTTGTAGAATGACTTAGGGAAAATTCTCTCCTCTTCAATATTTTTTAGAACAGTGTCACGAGAATTGGTATTAGTTTTTCATTGTATAAATTTTCTTTTGTAGGATTTGACTATGAATACATCCAGCCCTAAGGTTTTCTTTGTTAGGAGACATGTTATTACTGATTCAAACTTACTACTCATTATTGTTTTCTCACACTATTCTTCTCTTCCTTTATTGTTATTCAGTACTGATTCAAGTTTCTATTTCTTCCTGATTCAATTTTGATATGTTGTATGTTTCCAGGAATTTATCCATTTTCTCTAGATTTTCCAGTTTGGCAGTGCATAGTTCATAATAATCTCTGATGATCTTTTGTATTTCTGTGGTATCAGTTGTAATGTTTCCTTTTTCATTTCTGATTTTGTTTATTTAGATCTTCTCTTTTCTCTTTATGGTTATTTACTTAGTAGTTTATCAATTTTGTTTATACTTTCAAAGAATCAACTTTTTGTTTTATTGATCGTTTGTATTATTTTCAAAAACTACATTTGACTTAGCGCTGCTCTGGCATTTATCATTTCTTTTACTCTCCTTATTTTGGGCTTGGCTTGTTCTTGCTTTTCTACTTCCTTTAGGTGCATTGTCAAATTGTTTTCTGTAATCTTCCTACTTTTTTGATGTAGGAAGCTACTTCTAGAAGCATTGCTTTTGATGTATCCTACACGTTTTTGGCATATTGTGTTCTATTTTCATTTATTTCATTTTCTTTTACATTTTCATCTTAATTTCTTCATTGTCCCAATGTTTTATTTAGGAGCACATATGTTGTTCAATTTCCATATATTTTCATAGTTTCCAAAGTTTCTCTTCCTATCGATTTCTAATTTTCTTTCATTATTTTTGGAGAAGATATTTGATATGATTTTTTCAAATTTGTTGAAACCTTTTTGTGACCTAATATACAATTTATTCTGGTGAATATTCTATGATCTGATGAAGGAATGTATATTCTGCAATTGTTAGATCTATTCTGTAAATGACTGTTAAGTCCATTTGGTATAAAGGCCAGTATAAACCCAATTTTTAAAAACTATTTTCTCTGTAGATGATTTGTCTAAGGCTGAAAGTAGGATGTTGAAGTTCCCCACTATTTTTGTATTGCACTCTCTCTTTTTCTTTAAATCTAGTAATGTTTGCTTTATGAATATAGGTGCTCCAGTGTTGCATGCATATAGATTAAGATTTCTTATATTCTCTTTTTGGATTTATCTCTTTATCATTATATAATTACTTTCTTCATCATTTTTTTACTGTTTTTGATTTAAAGTCTTTTTATCAGATCTAAGTGGCTACTCCTGCTTGCCTTTGGTTTCTGTTTGTGTGGAAAATACTTTTCCATTCCTTTACTTTCAGCCTATACGTGTCTTGTTTGTAAGGTGAGTTTCTTTTAAGCCGCACATAGTTGGACCATGATTTTTTTAAATCCATTCAGCCATTCTATACCTTTTAAGTGGAGAATGTAACCTATTTATGCTCATTGTTATTACTGATATGTGAAGCTTTGTTTCTGTCATATTTTTAATTGTTTTCTAGCTGTTTTATATATTTTTGTACCTTTTTATTGGTTGTTGTTGTGGTTTGGTGGATTTCTGTAGTGGCACCATTTGACTCCTCTCTTTTTCTCCTTTGCATGATTGCATTTACAAGTGAGTTTCATAATTTTGTGTGTGTTCATGATGATAAATGTCATAACTTCACTTTAGATTTAGGATTCTTTTGAACATTTCTTGTAGGTCTAGACTAGTGAAAATGAATTACCTCAGCATTTAATTCTCTGGGAAAGACTGTATTCCTCCTTCACTTATGAAGGATAATTTTGGTGGATATAGTACTCTTGGCTGCCAAGTTGTTTTTCTCTTTCAGCACTTTTAATATGTCATCGCATCTCCTCTGTCCTGAAAGGTTTTTGCTGAGATATTTACTTTTAGTCTGGTATGGCTTTCTTTATAGGTGACTAAACATTTTTCTCTTGCTGCTTTTAGGATTTGCTTATTATGTATAACTTTAGGCACTATGACCATAATTCATCATAATGAAGACCTTTTTGTATTGCATCTGCCTGATCTAGCATCTGGATGTGTAAATCTCCTGATAGATTTAGGAAGTTTTCATCTATTATTTTGTTAAATAGGCTTTATGATCCTTGTGTTCTCTTTTTCCCCTTAGGGACATTGATAATTCAAATATTTGGTCACTTTATGTTGTCCCAAACATCACAAAGCCTTTACTCATTCCTTTTTTTTCCTTTATTTTTGTCTGACTGGATTATTTCAAATGACATACTGACATTCTTCACATTCTGAGATTATTTCTTCTACTAGATCTTTTCTATTGTTGAAGCTTCCTAATGTATTTTGTATTTCCTTCAATTAATTTTTCAGTTGCAGAATTTTTATCTGGTACTTCTGAAAAATATCTATGCCCTCAGTAAACTTTTCAATCACATCCTTTATTATTTTTCTGTATCATTTTTCAAGAGTCTATTCTATCTCACTGAGCTTTTTAAAAAATTAATATTTTGAATTATTTATCTGAGGTTTCAAAAAATTATTTTTAGTGAAAATCTACTGCTGGAGAATTATTGTGTTCCTTTGGAAATTTCATACTCCTTTGCTTTTTCATGTTTGTGTGTGTGTGTGTGTGTGTGTGTGTGTGTCCTTATATTGTTATCTGTGTATCTGATGCAACAGTGGCTTCTTCCTATTTTTAAATTTACTTTTGTATGAGAGGAGTTTTTCCTGATTATATATCTATGATATTGGTTTGGTGGGGCACTTTGGCTTTGGTTCTGCATGTGTGTAGTAGTGTATGCTCTGTATGATTTCTTTGGCTGTAAATACCTATAGTGGTATCTGTGAGTTTATTACCTAGTATGAAACATACAAAGTAAAAATTATGTCAGCATCATAAAGTCCTTTGAATCTATAATGGTAGTGAACATTCTAAACATCGGAATTATAATTTTAGAGAAGAAAGGGTATTGGAATTTCTTTTGTCTATTTAGAGTGCTTTGTGGAATTGTGAGCAAGAATTCCTTTGAAGGATGTAACCAAAGTCCTGATGAAATGTTTTGCCCCACATTTGTGTGCCCCGTGGGTGGTCTTCTCTCACCTGTCAACTTCTCTTCTAAGCATAGACAGCTTAGTGCACCTTGTTCTGGGGAATTATTTGAGGGACATTATTTGTGGAACATAATGGCATGACATTTACACATACTCACCTTCTGCCTTTGGGTATGCATATGTAGGTTGTGTATATGTATGAATATGTATACACCAGTATGTCGTTCTAAAGAGTTTGGAAATAACTTTTCACACATATAGTTTTCTTGCTTCCTTTGAATTACTTTCTTGTGATATAATATTAGAGAATTATCCTGTCTCCACAGTCCTTAACCTGGGAAATATGGGAAATTGAAGGATCCTCACATATTCTGTGCAACCAGCTATTAAACAGTTTGAGGACTAGACTTTTCTGTCACTGATTTGAAATGTGGAGGTAGCCAGTATTGCCACCTTGCAGCTCTTGCCCCTCATTTCCTTAGTTTCCAGATGAATTGTTTGCCTTTATTACTCATGATGATATGAGGCCTTCTCTTTTCACCAGCAAATGGTGGAGGAGTGAGAATGAAGGGTCTAGATTCCCCTAGAGCCCTAGATTTTATTGACATAAGTGGGATACAGTGCTAGAAGTTATACGTTCTCATTTAATCCTCATAGCAGCCCTGTGGCTTGAGGAAAGTGAAATTATGGACACTTTCTTTTCTTTTCTATCTTTCAGATTTTCCACATAAATACGCATTATTTTATGATCAGAAAAACAGCAAATATATACACACAAAGAACCCTTTCTTTTTTTCTCTCTCCAGAAAGTTGGGGCCACAATTTTGTTTCAATAATTTGCTTTTTGAAGCATTGTTTAAATCTTGCGTGTATATCTCCAGGCCATTAAATATTCTTTGAAAACATGGTTTAGATAAGTTCAATAAATTCGCAGATGAAGGTAAAAAAGTTTTATTATTTATTCTTCTGTCATAGACCACTTACGATAAATAATGGACCGTCAAGGGGATATTAAAAAGGAATATTATGGAACCATTAAAAATCATGTTTTCAGAGTATTTAATAACCTCGGAAAATGCTCATGATACAAATTTAAAAAGCAAGCTATTAAAGTATGAAATATTCTTCCAAATTCGTAAAAAACAAGGTTTAGATAAGTTCAATAAATTCGCAGATGAAGGTAAAAAAGTTTTATTATTTATTCTTCTGTCATAGACCACTTACGATAAATAATGGACCGTCAAAGGGATATTAAAAAGGAATATTATGGAACCATTAAAAATCATGTTTTCAGAGTATTTAATAACCTCGGAAAATGCTCATGATACAAATTTAAAAAGCAAGCTATTAAAGTATGAAATATTCTTCCAAATTCGTAAAATACAAGCACAGATTTATTAATGAGACAAACATCAGCATTTGTTAACATTTTAGTGTAGTGTGGATGATAAAATTAAAATTAGTTTGTTTCACTGAATCTTAGAAAATCTCCTTTACATTCAGAAAAGAAATATTATAAAGTAATTACCAGGAATGATCAGGTATAAAATACACAGGAGAATTTGGATCAAGATGGTGGACTGCACACAGGCTTTTTCTTCTCTGGTCTCAAATCCCTTAAACCAAAAGAAAATGATTTGTATGTACAATCTCTCTCTCTCCCTCCCTTCTCCTCTCCCCGCCCCCCCCCGCACCACTGTGTGTGTGTGTGTGTGTGTGTGTGTTGTGAACACACAAAAAAAGGGGAGGGTTGTGAGGAATTCCTAGAAGATAGAAAGCAGATGGAGCCGCTGTGGAGGAGGCTGGCAGGCAGCAGGCAGCCAGAGAGGCGGAGGAGGGGAGCCGGTTTGTCTGGCTAGGGTTTGAGAGAAACGGTTGAGGGGGCTGCATAAGGAAATGAAGAAGAGAGCGCCTATGTCCGTGCAAACTAAAGGAGGGCACGCGCGCCGACCTGCCCCGCCGCTGCCCGCGGACCGGAAGGCGGGATGGCGGTGGGGCGGGGCCGAAGCGCAGGCGGGCTTACAGGGGGCGGGTTCCCTAAGCGGCAAAAACCCTGGCGCCAGAGCAAACCCAAGCAGACTAGCGCTGCGAAGCTCAGGCCGCGCAAACTCTTAAGAGACTTGCTGCCGCCTGCGCCCTTGCTTCTGCAGCCATCCCTCTCATCTCTTCCCTACCTTCCCGGTCGTCTCCACTGTCGCCGTGCCGCAGCTGCAGCAGCATCAACAACAGCTAAGTGGTGGATTCAGGGACTTGGTGTCGGGAGTCGGGGCGGGAGCAAGGCGCGGACAGCAGACGCGAGCCCGCCATCTCTAGCGGCAGCCTCTACTGCTGCAGTTACCCTTCCCGGGCGGGAGAGGGAAGCGCTGTCTAGAGCACACACTGCCCCAGTGCTCACGGTCACAGAGCGTTTCTGCCAAGTGCTGCTGAGAGCCTTGTGCTTGGAGAAGAAAGCACGGACCGGGTCTCAGAGATCGCGAAAAAAGATCTCATATTGGATAGTGTTGCCTTTTTGTCAGCTTAATAGAGCAAGGCGGCAGCTTTGCCCAAGTCCCCTTAAAGCCTGAGCCATGGCTCCTCCAACCGTGCCTCCCATGGGGGTAGACGGAGTGTCGGCATACCTGATGAAGAAAAGACACACTCACAGGAAGCAGCGGCGCAAACCCACTTTCCTCACTCGTAGGAACATCGTGGGCTGCCGCATTCAACACGGCTGGAAGGAAGGCAATGAGCCCGTGGAGCAGTGGAAGGGCACTGTGCTCGAGCAGGTTTCCGTGAAGCCCACTCTCTACATCATTAAATATGATGACAAAGATAGTGTGTATGGACTAGAACTGCACCGAGATAAGAGAGTTTTAGCGCTAGAGATCCTTCCTGAGAGAGTGCCAACTCCTCGCATTGATTCACGCCTGGCAGATTCCCTGATTGGTAAGGCGGTAGGGCATGTGTTTGAAAGCGAGCACGGTAGGAAGGATGAATGGAAGGGTATGGTTCTGGCACGAGCCCCTGTGATGGATACTTGGTTTTATATCACCTATGAGAAAGATCCTGTTCTCTATATGTACACGCTGCTGGATGACTACAAAGATGGTGACCTGCGCATCATTCCAGATTCCAACTATTATTTCCCTACGGCAGAAAGAGAGCCTGGAGAGGTAGTCGACAGCCTGGTGGGCAAGCAGGTGGAGCATGCCAAAGATGATGGGTCCAAGAGAACTGGCATTTTCATACATCAGGTGGTGGCCAAGCCGTCTGTTTACTTCATTAAGTTTGATGATGATATTCACATTTATGTCTATGGTTTGGTGAAAAATCCCTAAATTCATTGTTTTCTTTGCAAAAGTTGTGGGACTATTAAATGTAAATTATTTCGTGTTCTTGTAATTGTGAACTTTCAGAACAGTTTTGGTTTCAGAAATTCAGGAAAGTGGATAAATCTTATTGTGCCTCTGGAAAATCTTACGTTGACTAGTTCCACAGTTTTGCCTCAAGTGTACTTTGGTACTTTTGATATTGCTTTGTTCTAAAATTGAAAATTTAAATTAGGTGCTAATAGAAAATTAAAAAGTGTCTGCAACCATTGGAACAATGCAAAAAAAGATTAAGAAATATTAATGGTGTAATCCCACACCATGTCCTTCTCCCCTCTTTCCTTACCTTGCCCCTTTCTTCTTCCTCAACAAGTGTTGAGGGCATGATGTGTATATCCTACAAGTTTTCCCCATTCTCCTATGGAAAGTTTGTTGTAGTAGTTTCTGTAAAAATGACAAGCCACATGCATTTCTCTTTAATTGCTCCTCTCACTGGCATACAGATGACATCTTTTCTGTTCAGTAGCTTCAGCCTCTCTCTGCCTCTCTCTCCCCCTCCCCTCCCTCCCTCCTTCTCTCCTTTTCTCCCTCTAACAGCTGTATACACAGTACATGTGGATCTACCAAAAACGTATTCAACCATTTTGTTATTGATGGTCATTTATGTTCCTTGTTTCCCCACCATAACACTGCTGTAATACATACTGGTACTTTTATTTATACAGGCTGGATTCCCACAAATGCTAAGTAGCCATATGTTTATTTTAAGAAATATTACAAGATTAACATCCAAAATGAAAATGCCCATTTCCAGCATCCTTTCTAGTACTTGTTAATGCTTGAAAATATAAAAGGCCACATAGTATTGCTTGATACCTTAATTACCTTTCATTGACTTCAAAGAGATTTTTGTTGTTTTCTTCACTATTTGGACTTTTTTTGTGATTTGTGAATTCTTATCCTTTGCTCATTTATCTATTGAATTATTGATTTTTTTTCCTTATAAACGTGTAGGAATTCTTACTGTATAGTGCATATTGATCATTTGTAGCTCTAACGTGTTATGATTTTTTCCCATATCATTATTCTTGATTTTATTGGTGATATCTTTTACTTGACAATATTTAAACTATCTTTTATAGCTTTTTGGTTTCCTGTCTTTTTCAGATGGATGCTCTCACTCCAAGTCATTTTATTCTAATAATTTTATTATTTTTAATGTTTTAATGTTTGATCCATGTGAATTTTATTTTTGTATATGGTAAAAGGTAAGGATCCAACTATATATTTTGTTCACATTGGCTACCTGATTGTGACATTTATTTTAAAAATCACCCATTTCAAATTACTGAGCCAATATCACATAGTTTTAATTATAGTGGCTTGACCATAAATTTTAGAAACTTGTCAAGCAAGTACCCCCCTTCATTGGTTTTTTTCTTTTATAGAATTTGTCCCAGACATTCATTCTTTCTTATGAAAAATGAAAGCATTTTTTCACATTTAAAAAGTCTTGTATGTTATGAATTATAGTAAATATCTGCATTTCTGCTTAAAGAATTAAGTAATAATATTAACACTCAAGAGTTTTAGAACATCACTGAAACATCATTGAAATCTTTTGGTCTTCTTTTTGTAATATTCTTCATGTGAGTCCATCACAGCCAATTGAATGTATTTCTAAGTGTTTATACAGTTTTTGTCACACTTTGACAATTTGAATTGAGTGTTTTTTCTTCTTCGTTTGTAACTTGTTATTTTTGGCTATATAGCAAACTATAGATTTTTGTATTTTTATCTTCTATCTAATGAGCTTATTTAATCCTCCAAATTACAGTGGATTTTTAAAAATGCAATATTTTGTACTTTCTAGATATAAAATTATTTCACCTGTAAATATAGACCATTTTATTTCTTCTAATGTTTATACTAATTATTATTACATTAGATGGATTTTCCAAATCAATGATGAATAATGATGATGATAGGCATGCCTGTCTTGTTATTAATTTTCATGGAAATGTCCTCAGAATTGTATTCCCTATTAGTATGACATTTGCTGTTGGTTATTAGCAAATCATCATTAACGTGTTTAGAAGTTTCTTCTGTTCATGTTTTACATAGAGTTATTATGAGAAGTGACTCCTGGATTTTATTAAATGCCTTTTTAGCATGTATTGATAAAATCGTATTATTTTTTAAAAATTTGTTGATGTGATGAATTAGAATGGTAGGTATTTTATGTTGAACCAAACCTGTATTTCTGGAAAAAATTCTGCTTGGTTATGGTGAAATAATCATTTGCTACATTACTGAATTTTATTTACCAGTATTTTATTTACAATTATTTCATTTACATTCCAAAGCGAAATTGCATTTTTTTCTTTTGTGTCATTATCAAGTCTTGTTATTGAAGTTATGCTAGCTTTAAAAAATATGAATTGATGAGTTTTCAGTCTTTTTCTGTGGTCTAGAATAATTTAAATAGCATTAGAATTATTTGTTCTTTAAAAGTTAGCTAGTACAAAACTGTAAAAACAATCTAATCCTGGCAACATTTTTGATGGTAGATATTTAATTAGCTTTGTGATTTCTTCAGTAGTTACTGGTTTATTCAAACTTCTTATTAAAAAGGACTATATATTCTCTGTGAAATACAAAGTTAAACATTTTCTCATTATCAAGCTTGTTGATTGTACCACTCAGATGCTTTATGTCCTTGTGTGTTTTAGGTCAACTAGATCTGTCCAGTTCTGAAAACATCACAATAAATTAATCACCTATAATGGTGTTTTAAATTCTTTGTATTCTTTTATTTTAAAAAATTAAAGCAAAATATAGAAAAGTAGGAAAGATATGACAAACATTGCTTACCTCTACCCAAAATTAACAAATGTCAACTTTTTGGTGTATTTGATTTAGATAGATATTTGTATTTTTGAACAATCAGAACATTACAGATAATAAATTTCTTTCCCAGTACCATGCCACTTCCTTCCTCTGCATAGGCAGATGCTGTCCTTAATTCGGTGTGAATCTTGCCCATGCTTTATAAAGTTACTACAAATATAACCATAATCAATAATAGTATTGAGTTTCGTATTTTTCAAAATAATTTTATCATGAATGGTAAACTTTAAATCATGTGGAATTTATTTTAGCTTTTGTTTTAAGGATCTATTTTCTTCCAGTTGGAAAACAGATTGCAATAACACAAGCAACCAATAGCATTGATCTTAGAATGCTAATTACTGTTTCTAGGCCCTTTCACTGCTCTTGATACTCAGTGAGGCTTGGCTCTAGCTGCAGCCCTGGGGCTTGAATCAAAACCCAAAATCTCATTTCTCACAAAGGTTGCAAGGAGAAAGTACGTGGGGAGGCATATACCCACCACCCACCCTTGACCTTTACATCAGACACAGGCCTTATGTTGCTTCAAGATGATACGGAGGTTATCCCACATTCTGACACTAAGAGGTACTCTAGCCCTAATCCTGGCACTGTTTTAAGAGTTTGGGACATAGCAGTAGACTATCAAACAAAAATTTTCCTTTCTAAGACAACAATGATAACAACAACAACATAGATATATAGTATTGCTTGCTAGTTTCTGCTCTCACATTAGGCCCCAAGTCCTGAACCACACATTACATTGTTCCATGATGATAGTGCCTGGGGATAGAATAGTGAACTATCCAGACAAAATCTCTGCTCTCTTAGAGCATACATCCTAATGGGGAAAGAAAGACAGCCATCACCACTCTTAACACTCCTGGCCCTTAGGCTTTATATTGTGTCATAGTGATTTGGGGATATCCTACAACCTGTCACTCAGAGCAAGGTTTGACCTCAGTTTTAACTGTGTTTTAGAGGTTTAGAATACAAAAGTGAGCTAGTAGAAAGAAGACGTAAAAAATCAATGTAAAACACTGTGTTCACCAGCTATACCTTTATCCCCTAACTTTCTGGATTTCTGGACTAGAACCAAGTTTCGGATTGTTCCTTGGTAACATTATTGATATCACATCAGCTTGCTTTGAGTCAGAGGGAGGCTCACTCTTGATCAGGCAGTGAACAGAATTGTTAGTCTCCATTCTCTTGGAGCTTACATCCTATTGCAGTGAGACAATCATCCCCTTCTCCACAGGCTCCTACTCTAGATTCGGGTTTTATATTGTTGCCTAGTGATACTGGAGGCCTCTCATATCCTGGCCCTAAGTCAGAGGGAGGCTTTGCCATGGTTCTGACACTGTTTTAAGAGGTGAAAATGGACAGGAATAAAAATTTTGCTCCCATAGTGCTTACAACTTACATTATAGTGAGATGTTCATCTCCTTCCTCCCAGCACATTTGTACATACATCAAACTGTGATGAGTGCTTAGAAAACATTAAGCAGGATAAGTAAACAAAGTGACAGGCTTGGGTCTTGGGGGTGCTATCTTATACAGGTGGACAGAGAAGTCCTCTTGAAAAATATGACATTTGAGTAGACATCTGAATAAAGTGAGGGAGCAAATCATGTTGCTGATGCCTTGAGATAGAATATAGGTGGAGGTTTCCAGTAACAGATTAGTGTGGCCAAATAGGAAGTGAGAAAGAAGGAGAATCATAGGGGATGAGATCAGAGAGCTACTTTGGAGCCAGATTATTGTATAGTCTTATGGACTGCTATTACGAATTTGGATTTTAATCAGAAGGAAATGGGAAGTCACTAGTTTTGAGCAGATGCATGACAATTGTCCTTATATTGAATAATCTGATTTGAAATCCTTCTTTCATCATCTAATGAGACCTCATTTGGTACTTGGTCTACATGGACAATGTGTTGTTTTGTTTTGTTTTGTTTTGTTTCCTTTTGAGATCTCTTAGGAGCCCACTTTCTCTTATGTGTTCATGCCCTGGCTCTGCCAGTTTGCTAACTCTCATTCTTGTCTTTCTTCAGATAAGGAACTTGGAGGGACATGAAGTCAAAATGAACATTCAAGCTTTTGTAGCTTCAACATTTCACTATATATTCTTTTTTTTTTTTTTTTTTTGAGACAGAGTCTCTGTTGCCCTGGCTAGAGACCTCAAACTCCTGGGCTCAAGCAATCCTCCTTCCTCAGCCTCCCAGGTAGCTGGGACTATAGGCACACGCCACCATGCCCGTCTAATTTTTTCTATATATTTTTAGCTGTCCAATTAATTTCTTTCTATTTTTGGTAGAAACGGGGTCTCGCTCTTGCTCAGGCTGGTCTTGAACTCCTGAGCTCAAACAATCCGCCCGCCTCGGCCTCCCAGAGTGTTAGGATTACAGGCGTGAGCCACCGCACCCAGCCTATATTCTTAAATGATACCGCAAAAATGTCAGAGACTGAGGCAAATGATTCTAGCTGGGAGACTACAGGAGCAATTCAAACAGAAATTTTGAAGTTAATACTTTTACAAATGAATAGTAAGATGCATTGTGAGGAGGAATTAACATTGTGGCTGATTAACTCTGTAAGGAAAGTCACTACATAGCAATAAGAGGCCTCTAGGATTATGAGTTATCTGCAGAAATCATAAAGTTAAGATGTGGGAATGGATTTTGAGAAAGTCAATTTTAAAAGAAAGAACACAGGAATAAGGGCTAACTAGTAAATATAGGTGTAAAATAGTCCTCCTTTTTCTTTCAGTCTGTATCTGAACAGACTCAAACAAGTAAATGAAGTATGAAGTGTCTATGCTGTATATTCTTTGGACAAAATCTTTTCTTTAGGGGTAGAGAAAAGTTTGCTATGTCTAAATTGGCTATTTTACTGAATTAATTTATTCCAAGTATATTTTTAGATTTACTCTTAACTGCCTGAACTGTATTCAGGGCTTTTGAAAATGGAAAGAACCCGTGTTTTCTTTCCTTTATAAGTTTTCCGCATGCATCCTTCATTCTCTCATTAAACATTCATACCATAAAGGATTTAGACTTATTTTTAAGGACATCTAAATAATCACAAAAGTACGTTACATAGGAGATTCTCATAAATCAGGCTTTCTTCTGTGGTCACTTTATTTACTCATTTATTCATGGAATGAGACAAAATGTGCAAGACATTTTTCTAGATCCTATGCTGGGATATAAAAATGAATAACACATGGTCTTTTATATTCCAAGTAGCCTTCAAACCAATAGTAAAGATAAAAGATGGATATAAAACCCTGCAAAACAAGGTAAAAAGAATGTGTTATATTATTGAGGGTCAAAGGGGTACATATGTACTATGTGAATTCAGGTGAGAGAGAGAAAGACAGAGAGAGAGAGAGAGATCATTCCGTAGAAGTTGATCTTTATGTTAAGCAAGCAAGGGAGTCCCTAAGTTGATGATTTCATAGTACCAATATGCAAATTATAGATTTTTTTATTTTATTGAGGTATAATTGAATATAGTAAAATGCCTAGATATTAAGTGTAAAACACACTGACATAACTTTCCATTTTCCTTTTACTATTGGCTTCCAGCTTTATTCCATTGTAGTCAGAAATGACACTTTGTATGATTTCAATCTTTTAGATTTCACTGAGAATTGTTTTGGTGCTTAATGTGCAGTCTATCCTGGATAATGTTCCATGTGCATTTGAGAAGAGTATGTATTTTGCTGATGCTGGGTGGGATGTTCTAAATCTGTCAGTTCTACTTGGTTTATAGTATTGTTCCAATCCTCTGTTTCCTATTGACCTTCTACATGTTCTACCCATTTTTGAAAGTACTGAATTGAAGTCTCCAACGAGTATTGTGTAACATTCTATTGTTCCCTTCAATTCTGTGAAAGTTTACTTCATACTGGATATCTGTTGTTGGTATATTTATGTTTATAATTTTAATATTTCCTTGATAAATTACTCTTTTATTAATATATAATGTCATTTCTTGTCTCTTGTAAGAATTTTTGATTTAATGACTACTTTGTCTGATATTAGTATAGTGACCCCAGGTTTTTTTTTTGCTTACTATTTGCAAGGAATATCTTTTTCCATGTTTTTACTTTCAAGCTATTTGTGTCTTTTTTAGTTGGGTCTTGTTTCTTAGAGTATATTCTGCCAATCCATGTCTTTTGATTGGAGAGTTAATTCCATTTACATTTAAAGTAATTACTTATAATGAAGGATTTACTTCTACCATCTTGTTCTTGTGTTTTGTTTTGTTTTAAGTACATCTTAGAACTTTTTCCCCTGTTTCCATCCCTTAATGCCTTCTTTTTTGTTTAGCTGATTTTTTATTTTGAATTGATTTGATTATCTTATTTTCTTTGGCATGTATGTTTTAGATATTTTCTTTTAGTTAACATGGGGATTATATGTAATATCCTTAATTTATAATAATCTAGTTAAATTGACACCCACGTAACTTCAATAGTATACTATATAACTGCATCCTTTGCCCTTTATGTTGCTGTCACAGATTATATCTTTATACACTGTGTGCCCAATAATAAAGACATAATTATTTTTCATAAATTTATCTTTTAAATACTGTAGGAAGTAAAAAATCTCTCCCTGACTTTTTACTTTAACATTCTACTGTATGTTTCCACTGTAATCTTTTGCTTCAGGCATGTGAGGATTGGTAGTATAGCTTTCGGTATTTTTAAACAATTCCTGCTGCTTTCTTGGCCTGAGTTCAACTTAGGTGAAACAAAGATGAAAGCCTTGTGTCAGTCATTCAGGTAGTGCCCATACATGTTAGAACAGACATTGAGATAATCTGCTGTTCTCCCTTTGGAACCAGTGAAAGGGTCCCACACTGGGAATGCAGGCTGTCCTCATTTCCCAAGCAAGACCACTCTTGCGCCAGGGAAAAGATAAGTAAAATTATGACATAACTTTCTACTGAAGAAGCTTTTCCTTTATTCAGAGTTCACTGGTTGTTGTAAATTTTGACTGTTTTCCAGAGTTCTAACAAAATTGGTTCTGACAGTTTATTGCTTGTTGTTATATGTTTCTATGAAAGAGGAGGGCCTAGAGCTCATCCACTCTGTTATTTTGATGATGTGAAACTCTCATTTGGTTGTAATTTGTATTTTCTTGACAACTAATCATGCTGAGTATCTTCTCATGTACTTATTTACCATTTTTGTCACATGCCCATTCAAG
The DNA here is from genome assembly GCF_000956105.1 of Propithecus coquereli. Classification (NCBI taxonomy): domain Eukaryota; kingdom Metazoa; phylum Chordata; class Mammalia; order Primates; family Indriidae; genus Propithecus; species Propithecus coquereli. Next base: position 6,899,041 of record NW_012133970.1, read on the forward strand.
TTTTTTTCTCTCAATTTTTATTGGGTTCCTTGTCATACTGCTACTTTGTTGTAAGAGATCTTTATATATTCTAAATACAAATACTTTGTTTTTTATATATATATATATATATGAAATATTTTCTCCTCATCTGTGAGTTGCCTATTTAATTTTGTAATAGTGACTTCAATGAGCAAAAGTTTTAAATTTAATGAAGTCTAGTTTGTTTTTTCTTTTTTCTTGCATTTTCAGATATTTTTAGTACTCCAAAGGTACAAAGATATACTCCTATGTGTTTACTAGGAAACTTATGGTTTTAATTTCATGATAATGTTCTGATCTACTTTTAGTTAATTTTTGTTTATGGTGTGAGGTTATGAGTCCAGATAGATAGACCCATCAATAAATGGATAAATACATAGTTTATTTTTCAGTGGAGATATCCAGTTATTCCAGCATCATTTGTTGAAAAACTTTTATTTCATAATTGAAATTCACTGGTGACGTTTACAAAGATTAACCATACATGTAGTTTTATTTCTGTACTCTGTTTTCCTGTTCTTCCTCTTCTTCCAAAAATGGCATTTTATCTTGATTAATGTAGCTTCATACTAAGTTTTGTCATTTGATAATGTAAGTACTTCAACATTATTTTTCATATTCATATTTCCCCAGTTTTTGTACAAATGTCCTTTTCTGTTTATGTTTCAGGATCTAATTCAGTACCACATTTTATTTATTCATCATGCCCCCTTAGTGTCCTGCAATCAGTGATAGTTTCTCAGACTTTAAAGCCTTTTATGACCTTGACACTTTTAAGGAGTACTCGTCAGATATTTTGTAGAATGTATCTTGATTTCAGATTGCTTGATGTGCTGCTCGTGATATTGCAGGTACAGATATTTGATAAGGATACCACAAAGGTGATGTGTCCTTTTCATTGCATAATATCAGGGGTTACATGATGCCTACATGATGCATTGGTGATGGTAACCTTGATCATTTTGTTGAGCTGGTTTTTCCACTGTAAAGTTAGTTTGTTTTCATATTCTATTTTCTAAAATCCAGTAAGTCAGTCCAGCTGACACTCAGGGAGACTGGAATTAAGCTCCACCTCCTGTGGGAAGGAGTATCAAAGAATTTAAAAACTTTCACAACAATTAGTAAATATTTTGGAGGCAATACTTTCAGGCTGTGTAAATGTCCTTTTTCTCCTCATACAACCAATGTCTAAATTTAACTTTCCAACTATTATTGTTGAATTGTCTATTCCATCAGTTTTTGTTCCACGTATTTGGATGCTATAAATTTAGGTATGATATATTTGAATAATTGTTACATCTTTCTGATTAACTCTTTTAACGTTATACAATGTCCTTCTTTGTCTATAGTTACAATTTTTTGCCTTAAGTCTACTTTGGTTGTCATTAGTATAGTTCATTCAGCTCCCTTTTGAGTACTGTATGCATGGCATATCTTTTTCCACCCTTTTACTTCCAACCTATTTATGTCATTATTAATCTAAATCGTGTCTCTTATAGATAGGATCTTTTAAAAAATTCATTCTACCCATTTTGGCTTAACTGGTGTGATCCATTTGCAATTAATGTAATAATTCATAAGGTGGTATTTACTTCCATTTTGCTATTGGATTCCTATGTCTTACTCTTCTTAAATTAGTCTATTCCTCCATTACTGCTTTTTTATACTAAATAGATACTTTCTCAAATACCTTTTGAATTCCCTTGTCATTTCACTTTTTGTATATTTTGAGTTATTTTCTTATGAGTTACTAAGAGTATTATAATTAATTTATAAAAAGTAGTTTAGATTAATTTCAATAGTATATAAAAACCTTGCTTGTGTATATCTTTATTCTCTTCCCTATCTTCTGTGATTTCATTGTCATAAAAATGATATAGTTATACATTATTTGTCCATTGATGCAGAATTATAATAATGCTTTATTCATTTTTTTTTTCTTTCTTTTTTTTTTTTTTTAGTATTTCATTGTGGGTTTTTTTTTTTCAGCATATTATGGGGGTACAGATGTTTAGGTTACGTGTGTGCCCTTGGTTCCCCCCCCACCAAGTCCGTGTTTCAATCACTCCTTGTGTATACAAATACCCGTCCCCTCCTCCCTCCTCCCCCCTCCTCCCGCCGCCAAATGAACAGAAACTATTCATTTTTCTTTTAAATCAGGTTGTTGAAAACAGACTTACAAACAAAAAAGTCACTTATACATTTATATTTACCCAATCGATTACCTTTACCAGTGCTCTTTATTTCTTCGTGTGCTTTCAAATTACGTTTTTGTGTCCTCTCACTTCAGCCTAAAGGTCTCTTTTTAGTATTTCTTGTAGGGCAGATTGTCTAGTGAAAAACTCTCTCAGTTCTTGTTTCTCTGGACATGTCTTTATTTATCTTTCATTTTGAAGTTTTTCTGGATATAAAGTTCTTGGTTCACATGGCTTTTTCTTTCTGCATTTTCAATATGTTGTCTCACTGCCTCCTGGTCTCCATGGTTTTGGATGAGAAAGTGA
>NW_012133970.1:6901612-6902601 GCF_000956105.1 Propithecus coquereli
TTAGGTTCTTTGTAAAAATTTAGAATACCAATCTGTGAGGATAAATTCCATTTGTCAGAGCAAACAGAGACTGCAGATAGCCCTGGAGCTGAGGAATAGCCTTGATTTTTGGTAAAATTTGGGAGTCCACAGCTTTCTGATCCACTTTGCGCTGTTCTATAATCTCGTATTTCTCTTTTTCTGTGTCAAAGATCTCACCCTCCTGGTGTCTGGGCTTCCACAGCTTCTTCTTCTTGAAGTAAGCATCAGTGAGATGCTTAGGGATTTTCACATTGCTAATAACAATTTTTGTGGAGGTGGCAATGACAAATTTCTGGTGTGTCCTTCGCAGAGGAACTCGATTGAGGGGCAGAGGTCCAGTCACAAGTAACAAGCCACTGCCCAGTTGCTTCAGGAAAACCACCCTCTTGCCTCTGCGGCGTCCAGTGAGGATGATGAGGATGGTTCTGGGAGTGATGCTGGCTCACAGTCTTCTCACGTGTTGGCTAAAGGGTTTTTTGCCCTGGCTCAACAGCTTTCGAGGAACATCTTCGGTTGGATAATATCTAGGCATTTTGCAAAGTTTAACCACCCGAGTGCCACCATTCTTGTCACCACCAACTGGTTTTGTAACAGTGGCGAGGACCTTCTCCTTCTTTTTCTTTTCAACCTTGGATTTAGACACTGAGTATTTCCTCTTGTACATGGCCTTCCTAGAGTACATGGCAGATCGGGAATGTCTGCCGATTCCTCTGACGAGAACAGGATTTCGGCTGCCGTGGGGCTTCCCCTTCTTAACCTTTTAGCTTTGAGGTTAGCCTTTTTCACGTTGCCACTGGCATCAGCTTTCTTGGCTTCAGGTTTCTTCTCTTTAGTATCCGGCTTCTCAGCTTTTTCACCCGCCATCTTGCAAGATGGGAAAAAGAAAAAAAAGCAGTTCTCTGATTCTTTCTTCTCCCTGTTCATATCTGCTGTTGAACTCCTCCAGCAAAATTTTCAATTCAGCTATT
>NW_012133970.1:6902651-6904309 GCF_000956105.1 Propithecus coquereli
TATATGAAATATTTTCTCCTCATCTGTGAGTTGCCTATTTAATTTTGTAATAGTGACTTCAATGAGCAAAAGTTTTAAATTTAATGAAGTCTAGTTTGTTTTTTCTTTTTTCTTGCATTTTCAGATATTTTTAGTACTCCAAAGGTACAAAGATATACTCCTATGTGTTTACTAGGAAACTTATGGTTTTAATTTCATGATAATGTTCTGATCTACTTTTAGTTAATTTTTGTTTATGGTGTGAGGTTATGAGTCCAGATAGATAGACCCATCAATAAATGGATAAATACATAGTTTATTTTTCAGTGGAGATATCCAGTTATTCCAGCATCATTTGTTGAAAAACTTTTATTTCATAATTGAAATTCACTGGTGACGTTTACAAAGATTAACCATACATGTAGTTTTATTTCTGTACTCTGTTTTCCTGTTCTTCCTCTTCTTCCAAAAATGGCATTTTATCTTGATTAATGTAGCTTCATACTAAGTTTTGTCATTTGATAATGTAAGTACTTCAACATTATTTTTCATATTCATATTTCCCCAGTTTTTGTACAAATGTCCTTTTCTGTTTATGTTTCAGGATCTAATTCAGTACCACATTTTATTTATTCATCATGCCCCCTTAGTGTCCTGCAATCAGTGATAGTTTCTCAGACTTTAAAGCCTTTTATGACCTTGACACTTTTAAGGAGTACTCGTCAGATATTTTGTAGAATGTATCTTGATTTCAGATTGCTTGATGTGCTGCTCGTGATATTGCAGGTACAGATATTTGATAAGGATACCACAAAGGTGATGTGTCCTTTTCATTGCATAATATCAGGGGTTACATGATGCCTACATGATGCATTGGTGATGGTAACCTTGATCATTTTGTTGAGCTGGTTTTTCCACTGTAAAGTTAGTTTGTTTTCATATTCTATTTTCTAAAATCCAGTAAGTCAGTCCAGCTGACACTCAGGGAGACTGGAATTAAGCTCCACCTCCTGTGGGAAGGAGTATCAAAGAATTTAAAAACTTTCACAACAATTAGTAAATATTTTGGAGGCAATACTTTCAGGCTGTGTAAATGTCCTTTTTCTCCTCATACAACCAATGTCTAAATTTAACTTTCCAACTATTATTGTTGAATTGTCTATTCCATCAGTTTTTGTTCCACGTATTTGGATGCTATAAATTTAGGTATGATATATTTGAATAATTGTTACATCTTTCTGATTAACTCTTTTAACGTTATACAATGTCCTTCTTTGTCTATAGTTACAATTTTTTGCCTTAAGTCTACTTTGGTTGTCATTAGTATAGTTCATTCAGCTCCCTTTTGAGTACTGTATGCATGGCATATCTTTTTCCACCCTTTTACTTCCAACCTATTTATGTCATTATTAATCTAAATCGTGTCTCTTATAGATAGGATCTTTTAAAAAATTCATTCTACCCATTTTGGCTTAACTGGTGTGATCCATTTGCAATTAATGTAATAATTCATAAGGTGGTATTTACTTCCATTTTGCTATTGGATTCCTATGTCTTACTCTTCTTAAATTAGTCTATTCCTCCATTACTGCTTTTTTATACTAAATAGATACTTTCTCAAATACCTTTTGAATTCCCTTGTCATTTCACTTTTTGTATATTTTGAGTTATTTTCTTAT
>NW_012133970.1:6906494-6913212 GCF_000956105.1 Propithecus coquereli
ATATAAAGAAACTATTTGGTGAGACATCATTCTCATCCGTTTCTTTAATTCTTTAGATGTAATTTCCTCTAGTTGTTTGGACATATTTATAATAGCTGATTTAAAGTCATCCACTAAATTTAGCATTCATCTATGGATCTTGCCTACAATTATTACTGTGTTGTTGTGATGGTGAATTAAAAAAAATCTCAATCCTTCTTTCTTCATTAATTAGAATTCTTCTATAAGGAATAGCTGCCCCTCTTCTCCAAATAATTTATTTATTCAATTATGTGTTTATATCAGTATGGATTCATGGATACTTATTTTATTCCTTCAGTTATAATCCAATGTATTTTTATTTATTTTCTTGCTGAGATTGTTTTATGTTTGACCATTCGTAGTTCTTTTATGTTGACCACTGTGTCATTTTTAATTTCTTTCGTTCTTCTTTCCTCCTTCATTTCTAGCACTTCCTTATTTTCTGGCATGATGAGAGGTTCCAGGGCCATCTTGTATTTCCCTTGCCCCATCCCTAGAATCAACCATTTTTTGATTAATAAAATGTGGTATATGTATACCATGGATTACTATTTAGCTTTAAGAAACAATGGTGATATAGCACCTCTTGTATACTCCTGGATAGAGTTGGAATGCATTTTACTAAGTGAAATATCCCAACAATGGAGAGACAAGCACCACATGTACTCACCATCAAATTGGTATTAACTGATCAACACGTAAGTGTACATATAAGAATAACATCTATTGGATGTCGGGCAGGGGGTGGGGGGAGGAGGGGATGGGTATTTGCATACACAAAGAGTGCAATGCTCATCATCCAAGGGATGGGCACACTTGAAACTCGGACTTGGTGGGGAGTGGGGAGGCAAGGGCAACATACATAACCTAAACCTCTGTACCCCCATAATATGCTGAAATAAAAAAAAGTGCCTCTCGAAGACCTAGAGAACCAATAACAAACCAAACCCAAAATTAGTAGAACATAAGAAATAATAACTATCACAGTAGAAATAAATGAAATTTTAGAAACACAAAAGATCAATGAAATTAAAAGTATATTTTCTGAAAAGAAAAATAAAATCAAGACACCTTTAGCCAGATTAAAAAGACAAGAGAGGCATACTAAATAAATAAAATCAGAGATGAAAAAGGAGACATTACAGCCAATACCGCAGAAATTCAAAAGATGATTAGGGACTTCCATGAGAAACTATATGCCAATATATTGGATAACTAGAAAAAAAGTGGATAAATTCCTGGACACATACAACATACCAAGGTGCAAGTGGAAAGAAATCCAAAACCTGAATAAACCAATAAGAAGTACCCGGATAAAAGCAATAATAAAAATCTTCCATTGAAGAAAATACCAGGACCCAATGGCTTCACTGCTGAATACTACCAACCATTCACAGAACTAATACTGATCCTGCTTAAACTATTCAAAAAAATTGAGGAAGAGGGAATATTTTCAAACTCATTCTACAAGGCCAATATGACACTGATACAAAAACCAGGCAAAGACATGCACAAAAAAGAAAACTATAGGCCAATACATTGGATGAACATAAATACAAAAATCCACAAGAAAATACTAGCAAACCAAATTGAACAACACATAAAAAAATTATTTGTCATGATCAAGTGGGATTCATCTCAGTGATGCAAGGACGGTTCAACATATGCAAATCCATCAATGTAATACCTTGTATTAAGAAAGGAAGGAATAGACCCATTTGATCATTTCAATTGATGCTGAAAAAGCATTTGATAAAATTCAACATCCCTTCATTATAAAACTCTCAAAAAGCTGGGTACAAAAGGAACTTACCAGAATGCAATGAAAACCACATATGACAGATGCACAGTTACTATTATACTAAATAGGGAAAAACTGAAAACATTTCCTTTAGATCTGGAACAAGACAAGGATGTCCACTTTCACCACTGTTATTCAACATAGTACAGGAAGTTCAATCTATAGCAATTATACAAGAGAAAGAAATAAAGGGCATCCAAATTGGAAAGAAAGAAGTCAAATTATCCTTGTTTGCAGACAAGACAATCTTCTATCTAGAGAAACTTAAAAACCTATTAGAAATGATAAACGAATTCAGTAAATGATAAAAATTTCAGTAAAGTTGCAGAATACAAAACCAACATAAAAATCAGTAGCATTTCTATATGGCAGCAGCAAATAATCGGACAAAGGAACCAAGAAATAATCCCATTTACAATGGCTATAAATAAAATAAAATACTGAGCAATAAACTTAACCAAAGAAATGAAAGATCTCTATAACAAAACTGTAAAACATTGATGAAAGAAATTGAAGAGGACACAAAAAATTTGAAAATATTCTGTGTTCATGGATTGGAAGGAACAAAATACCCTCCAGGTATGGGGCAAGATGGCTAACTAGAGACATTGGTTGCCAGATCATCTCAGAAAGAAGGAAAAGTTTTAGATGAAAAAAACATGACTCAGATATAACTCTGAGGAAATAGTTCCAGAACCTATTAGAGATTCCAAGGAAAGAAGTTGCAGAGAAAAACAAGAAAGAGCAAGATATCAACAGAGATCAACTCCCAAGAAACTTGGATTCCCATAGAAAGAGTAGGTGAGGGTTTTATTTCTCCTTCTCTCACACCTTTGGGAGTCAGCAGGCTCCCAAGCTTCTGAAGAGCTTTCTACCCTCATGGAACTAAAAGCTGCTGCTTCCAGTGAACTGAGAACTTCTTGAAAACAAAGCACCAGACTCCCAGGCCCCTTGGGGTCGCTCTCCATCACCACAGACTGCAGTCAAAATGGTGGGTGCCATATTGCTTCTCCACTCATTGTTTGCCTTTGTCCTCCCCAGGGAGCTTCAGCCCTTCAGTTTTCATGTCACTGGTCCCCACACAAACATTTCCTAACTCCTGACCAGACTGTGGTGGCCACAGGAGCTGATGGGTCCTGGGGGAACTATGTGATCCCAGAGCTGGGACATTCTGGGTGGGCTGCCTTCTGGGTAGAGGGACAAAGAGGTACATTAGTGGCAGCTATCCTTCATTCATATTCTTTTCTCCCCCTCCCCTCCCCTGCCCACTGCTGCCAAGTGACACAGGTGCCCCAAGAAATGATTGAAGTGGGACTCTCAGGAGTGGCTTCTTCCCCTGTGTTGTCACATCCACTACATTGAGGCACCCACAGAAAGTGGGGCTCACACCTTTCCTCTTACAGAGCTGCAGTGGACCAAAGGGTGCTTGGACTGTGAATTCCCAGCCTGATATCCCTTCTTGGTGCTGTTTGCCTTGCAGCTTCAGCAAAGCAGGGCATACCCCAAGTGGAGGGACATTAAACCTACTTGAACACTCCATGGGCGACTCAGGATCAGCATGCTTCTCCCTGGAATGGTCAGGGATTGAACTAGGTGGAATAGGGGACAGGCCCATAGGCTGGATCCCATACCTCAGGACTCAATCATGTTGCTCAGGGTCATGGAGTGGAGATTTTTGAACTAATCTTGGGAGGCTAGGGATCCCATGTGGGCACAATTGAGAGTGTAGTGTGCGTCTGAGCCACAGTACACTCACGCAGGACCCGTACCCCCACAGAAAAGCCACTCTTTCAGTTTAAGGTGGGATCTCTGGCAGGGAAATTTCCAGACCACAATTTCTGTGAGCTCAGCTAGTTTTGGTTGCTGCTTGAAGCCAGACACTGAAAGGAGACATCAGGGCAAGGGAGGAGGGAGAAGAGTGAAACTCACTCCTGGCAACCAGTCTGTGAATCTCAGGTGGCCCCAGCACCAAAAGCAGGTGGAGCCACTTCAACACCTCCCTGGTGGCTTTCCCAAACAGCCTGGGAGCTGACCCTCAACGCCTGCAGAGACAGCTCTTGTCCCCGCCTATGTGGAGCCTCCAGGGAGTCTCACCCCACACAGATTCTCCTAGCCTTGCTCCTTCACCCACCTCTGTTGTGGTGGAGAATAGGGAGTCCCCTGGGGGATCTAGGACTCCACCCACCACCTGGAGCATTTGAGTGCTTCTCCTGATGAACTAGAGACAGTCACAGGTCCTACTGGTAGAGAGGACAATTTGTACAGCCCATTACAGCATTACTGACTCAATCATATAGGGCAATGGTCCCCAAACTTTTTGGCACCAGGGACCAGTTTTTTGGAGGATAATTTGTCCACAGATGGAGGGGAAGCAGAGCTCAGGTGGTGATATAAGCAGTGATTTATAAATACAGATGAAGGTTCGCTTGTTTGCTGACCACTCACCTCTTGCTGTGTGGCCCCCTGGTTCCTCAGTCTCATGGAAGACAATTTTTCCATGGACCAGGGGTTGGGGTGGTGGAGATCTGCATCCCAGTCTCTAACAGGCCACGGAAGAGTACCAGTCCACAACCTGGGGATTGGGAACTGCAGATATAGGACATGACTGACTCTTACTGACAAGCACCACCTACTGTCTCAGAGATTAAAAAGGACATACCAATAAAATTTACACTGTTGAGAAGACTGTGGCACTGGGCAAAGAGAAAGAATTTCAAAAACCTTCTTCCTTTGTCAACAAGACACAAGAAATCTGCCAATACACATTACTATTTGTAGTCAATACCACCACTACAGACTACAGATAAGTAGAAGTTGAGAAAACTACCACACTAAGGATATCTATAACCAAGGATTCAATCCCTATCAAAATACCCACTGGCAAAGATAATTGCCCTTACCCAACATATGCTACACACATACCCCCAAGAGTAAGGGGGAAAGAGCCCCATCTAAACAAACAAAATAAAATCTGAAAACAAGAATGGACAACTTCATAAATTCTTTGCCAAGCCGATGTCTGAAAGAGTCTTCCTTACATTTTCTTCTAGAATTCTTAAGGTTTCATGCCTTAGGTTTAGGTCTGCTATCCATCATGAATTGATTTTTGTAAGAGGTGAGAGGTGGGGATCCAGTTTCAATCTTCTGCATGTAGTTATCCAGTTTTCCCAGCACCATTTATTGAAAAGAGATTCTTTTTGCCAGTGTATATTTTTGTCTGTTTCGTCAAAGATTAGATGACACTACGTGGATGGTTTCATCTCTGGATTCTCAGTCCTGTTCCAAAGGTCTACATCTCTGTTCTTGTGCCAGTACCATGATATTTTAGTTACTATAGCCTTATAGTACAGCTTAAAGGATGGTAGACAGATACCTCCCAGTTTGTTCTTTTTGCTTAAGATTGCTTTGGTTATACGAGGTCTTCTCTGGTTCCATACAAAGCATAGAAATATTTTTTCTAGATCTGTAAAGAATGATGATGGTAATTTAATAGGGATTGTGTTGATTCTGTAGATCACTTTTATGAACATTTTAACAATGTTGATTCTACCAATCGATGAGCAAGGTAGATTTTTACATCTGTTTACATTTTCTACAATTTCTTTTCTTAGTGTTTCACAGTTCTTCCTGTATTTGTCTATCACCTCTTTCATTAAATATGTTCATAGATATTTAATTTTCTTTGAGGCTATGGTAAAATGGACTGCGTTTTTGATTTGATTTTCGGCTTGACAGTTATTGGCATATATAAATGTCTCTGATTTGTGAGTATTGATTTTGTATCCTGAGACTTTACTGAATTCATTTATCAAATCTAAAAGTCTCTTTGTTGAATCCTTGTGGTGTTCTAGATATAATATCATATCATCAACAAAGAGTGAGATTTTGATCTCTTTTTCCCCATTTGGATGCCCTTAATTTCCCTGTCTTGTCTAATTGCTCTAGCAAGGACTTCTAGCACTATGTTGAATAGAAGTGGAGATAGTGGGCAACCTTGTCTTCTTCCAGTTCTAAGTGGGAATGGTTCCAATGTTTCCCCTTTCAGTATGATATTGGCTGTGAGTTTATCATATACGGCCTTGATAATTTTAAGATATGTCTCGTCTATACCTATTTTGTTAACAGTTTTTATCATAAAGGTGTGTCGGACTTTGTCAAATGCTTTTTCTGCATCTACTGAGAGCATCATATGGTCTTTGTTCTTGCTTTTATTTATGAGGTGATTTTCATTTATAGATTTGTGTATGTTGAACCAGCTTTGCATCTCTGGGATAAAGCCCACCTGGTGATGGTGAATTATTTTTTTGATATGCTGTTGGATTTGAATTGCTAAAATTTTTTTGAGGATTTTGGCATCTAGATTCATGAGGGATATTTGTCTGTAATTTTATTTTCTTGGTGTGTCCTTTCCTGGCTTTAAAGCAATCACAGCAGCAACAAAAATAAATAAATGGGGCCTGATCAAATTAAAAAGCTTTTGCACAGCCAAGGAAAATATCAATAGAGTGAATAGACAGCCTACAGAATGGGAGAAAATATTTGCTTTCTACACATCCGTCAAAGAGCTGATAACAAGAATCTACCTAGAACTCAAAAAAATCAACAATAAAAAAATGAAACAACCCCATAAATAAATGGGCAAAGGAGATGAACATAAACTTTACAAAAGAAAACAGAATAATGGCCAGAAAACATATAAAAAAATGCTCAACATCTCTAATCATTAGGGAAATGTAAATCAAAACCACAATGAGATATCACCTAACCCTAGTGAGATTGGCTTTTATCAAAAAATCCCAAAACAACAAATGCTCGTGAGGATGTGGAGAGATACACTGCTGGTGGGACTGCAAATTAGTGCAACCTCTGTGGAAAAGAATTTGGAGATACCTCAAA
>NW_012133970.1:6914942-6917641 GCF_000956105.1 Propithecus coquereli
AAATAGAAAGAAATTATCTGGACAACTAAAAATATATAGAAAAAATTAGCCAGGCATGGTGGCGCATGCCTGTAGTCCCAGCTACTTGGGAGGCTCAGGAAGTAGGATCACTTGAGCCCAGGAGTTTGAGGTTGCTGTGAGCTAGGCTAATGCCACAGCACTCACTATAGCCAGGGCAACAGAGTGAGACTCTGTCTCAATAAACAAATAAATAAATAAGAATTTGTCAGAAATGAAAAAGGAGGCATTACAATTGATACTGCAGAAATACGAAATACCATTTGTGAGTACTATGAAAACCTCTACATAAACAAACTAGGAAACCTAGAGGAAATGGATAATTTCTTGGGAACATGTAAACTTCCAAGCCTGAATCAGAAAAATAGAAACCCTGAACAGACAAATATGAGCAGTGAGAGTGAAGCAGTAATAAAAGATCTCCCCAAAACAACAACAATAAAAAGTCCTGGACCAGATGGATTCACAGCTGAATTTTACCACACCTACAAAGAAGAACTGGTACCTATCCTACAGAAACTTCGCTATAACATTGAGAAGGAGGGAATCCTCCCTAATTCATTTTATGAAGCCAGTATCATCCTGACATGAAAGCCAGAAAATGACACAACAAAAAAAGAAAACTACAAACTAATACCCCTAATGAACATGGACAGAAAAAAATCCTCAAAAAAAAAAACCCCAAAAATACAAGCAAACTGAATTAAACAGCATAGCAAAAAGACCAAGTGGGTTTCCTCCAAGGGATACAGCGATGGTTTAACATACACAAATAAATAAACATGATTCACCACATGAACCCAAAATTATATGATCACCTCAATAGATGCAGAAAAAGCATTTGATAAAACCTAACACCCTTTCATGACAAAAACCCTCAAAAAACTAGGCATAGAAAGAACACATCTCAAAATTATAAAAACCTTATGTGACTAACCCACAGCCAATATCAAAGTGAATGGGGAAAAGTTAAAAGCATTTCCTCTAAGATCTGGAACAAGACAAGAGTGCCCACTGTCACCACTTCTATTCAACATAATACTGGAACTCCTAGCCAAAGCAATCAGTCAAGAGAAGGAAATAAATAGCATCCAAATCTGGAAAGAGGTCAAAATATCCCTGTCTGTTGATGACATGATCTTATATCTACAAAACTTTAAAGGCTTCACCAATAGACTCCTGGAATTGATAAAAAAAATTCAGCAAAGTCTCAGGTTACAAAATCACTGTACACAAAACAGTAGCATTTCTATGTACTAATAATAGTCAAGCTGAGACTAAAATCAAGGTTTCAGTACCATTCCCAATAGCTATAAAGAAAATAAAATACAATACCTAGGAAAATACTTAACAGAGGAGATTAAACACCTCTTCAAGAAGAATTACAATACACTGATGAAAGAAATTGCAGATAACAAAAACAAATGGAAGAACATCCCATGCTCATAAACTGATAGAATCAATATCATTAAAATGTCCACACTGCCAAAAGTGATTTACAGATTCAATGCAATCCCCATCAAAATACTATGTCATATTTCACAGATCTGTAAGAAATAATCCTTAGCTTCATTTAGAACAAAAAAATAGCCAAATAACCAAAGCAATATTATGTAAAAAAAAATCTGGAGGCTTCACATTACTTGACTTCAAATTATACTACAAGGATATAGTAACCAAAACAGCATGGTACTGGTGTGCAAGTAGAGACATAAACCAGTGGAACAGAATAGAGAATCCGTAAATAAAACCATCTACCTGCAACCAACTGATCTTCAACAAAGCAGACAACAACGCACAATGAGGAAAGGAAGCCCTAGTCAATACATGGTGCTGAGAAAATTGGATAGCCACATGCATAAGAGTGAAACAGAACCCCTGTCTCTTACCATATACAAAAATTAATTCAAGGTAAATTAAAGACATATGTATGACATGAAACCATAAAAAGTCTAGAAAAAAATTCAGGAAAAACTCTTTTAGTAATTGGCCTAATCAAAGAATATATAACTCAGACCACAAAGGCAAATATAGCAACAATAGAAATGAACAAATGGGACTCAATTAAATTAGTAAGCTACTGCACAGCAAGGTGAATAGTCAACAGAGTGAATAGACAACCTACAGAATGGGAGAAAATATTTGGAAACTATACATCTAACAAAGGACTGATATCCAGAATATATAAGGAACTCAACAATTCAGGAAGAAAAAACAAATAACCCCATCAAAAAGTGGGCAAATGACATGAACAGATTTTTTTAAAAAGAAGATAGACAAATGGCCAATAAACATATGGAAAATGCTCAAAATCACTAATCATCAGGGAAATGCAAATTAAAATTGTAATGAGATACCACCTTACCCCTATTAGGAGGACCACTATTAAAAAGTCAAAAAGCTATAGATGCTTGTGTGGATGCAGAGAAAAAAGAACGCTTATACACTGTTGGTCAGACTACAAATTAGTACAACCTCTGTGGAAAACAGTATGGAGATTCCTCAAAGAAATAAATGTAGACCTACTATTCAATCCAGCAATCCCACTGCTGCAAATCTACCCAAAGGAAATGAAATCATCTTGTCAAAAAGACACCTGCACTCAAATGTTTATTGCAGCACAATTCACAATCACAAAGATGTGGAATCAACCTAAGTGTCCTTCAATTCATTAATGGATA
>NW_012133970.1:6918462-6920540 GCF_000956105.1 Propithecus coquereli
TTTTTATTGATGGCTTTATTGAAGTTTAATTGATATACAATAAAATGTGCATAACAAAAGTATGAAATTTTATAAGTTTTGACTTATGTATGAACCTGAGAACCTGTCACCACAATCAAGATAATGAAAATATCCATCACTTCCAAAAGATTCTTCATGCCTATTGGTAATACCTCCTTTCTGTTTCCTGCTCCCTCCACCTCCAAGTTCCCAGGCAAGCAGGGATCTATTTTCTGTCAGTATACATTAGCCTGTGTTTTCTAGAATTTTATATAAATGGAATATGGTACAATGCACACTATCTGGAGGATGGGCACACTTTGACTCAAACAGAACAAAACAAATTTATGTAATCAAAAAGTTTTCACCCACAAAATATTCTGAAATAAATAAAAAAAGAAGTACAAAGTAACTAGAATAGCCAAAATAAATTTGGAAAAAAGTACAAAGTTGGAAGACTGTCACAACTGTATTTTAAGATTTATTATAAAGCTACAATAATCAAGACAATATGTGTTCAGCATAAAGATAGACAAATAGATTAATGGTGTAAAGATAGCCAAATACATTAATAGAACATAATACAGAGTCCAGAAATGACCTGAAAATATATGGAAAACTGATTTTCAATATAAGTGAAATGGAGAAAGGATAATCTATTAACAAATTATGCTGAAATAGTTGGATATGCATATGCAAAAATAAGAGCTGGATTCTTACCTCTCATCACCTACAAAAATTAACTCAAACGATCATGGACATATATGTAAATATTACAATTATGTAGCTTCTAAAAGAAAATATATGTATATACTCATCCCATTATGGGTATATACATAAAAAATGAGTGTGATGTGCACTGTCTGGGGGATGGACACGCTTGAAACTCTGACTTGGGGGAGGAGCAAGGCCAATATACCTAACCTAAACATTTGTACCCCCATAATATGCTGAAATTAAAAATAAATAAATAAATAAAAGAAAATGTAAAGAAAAATCTTTGTGACATTAAGTTGGGAAAAATGTTTTTTGACATAACTACAGAAGCCAAATATACTGTAATAAAATTTAAGAAATTTTGCTGTTTGAAAGGCACAAGAGAATGAGAAAAGAAGCCACAGATTAGAAAAAATATTTAAGTCATATATCTGATAAAGGACTTGTGTTCACATGATATAAAGAACTCCCATAACAACCCAATTTAAAAACAAGCATAAGACTTAATCAAACAAACAATTTACCAGAGAAGATACATCGATGGCAAATCAGCACAAAAAATGTTCAATATCCGTTATTAGGGAAATGCAAATTAAAATCACAATGGGTTACCACCACATACCTATTAAGGTAGCTAAAATTAAAAGATAGGCCATCCAAGTGTTGGTGAGGGAATGGAGGAATTAAAACTTCCATAAACTCTCATACACTGCTGATAAAAATGTAAAATGGTATATCAATCTTGGAAAACAGTTTGATAATTTCTTTAAAAAGCTAATGATACACCTGCCATATGATGCAGAAATTCCTCTCCTGGATATCTATTCAAAGGAAAACAAAGCGTATATCCACACACAGATGTATAAGCAAATATTTATAGTAGCTTTATTTGAAATGGCAAAAACCTGAAAAAACTTTGAATGTTCATGTTCAGGTGGGTGGGCATACAATTTGCGGTACACCCATCCAATGGAATAAATATAAACAATAAGAACGAGTGAGTTGTTGACTAACACACAACAACATGAGAGAACCTCAAAATAATTATGCTGAATGAAAAACATCAGAGAAAATAGTCATTTATATTTTTACCACATTCTTTGATCATTTTAATTTTCAGTCTATTTCTTTTTCTTTCTTTCTTTTTTTTTTTATTTCAGCATATCATGGGGGTACAGATGTTTAGGTTACGTATGTTGCCCTTGCCCTCCCCCTCCCCCCCTAAGTCCGAGTTTCAAATATGTCCATCCTTCGGGTGGGGCGCATTGCATTCTTTGTGTATGCAAATACGCGTCCCTTCCTCCCTCCTCCCCCTTCCCCCTCCCCCCTGCCCAACATCCAATAGATGTTATTCTTATATG
>NW_012133970.1:6921925-6923317 GCF_000956105.1 Propithecus coquereli
GCTATTTCCTTCCTCAATGTTTCATAGTTCTTCCTGTAGAGGTCTTTTACCTCCTTAGTTAAATATATTCCTAGATACTTTATTTTCTTTGTTGCTATAGTGAGGGGAATTGAGACTTTGATTTGGTTCTCGATATGACTGCTGTTGGCGTATATGAAAGCCTCTGATTTGTGTGTATTGATTTTATCTCCTGAGACTTTATTGAATTCATTTATCAATTCCAGGAGCCCCTTGGTTGAATCCATGGGGTTTTCTAGATATAATATCATGTCATCAGCAAGTAGTGAAAGTTAGATCTCTTCTTTTCCCACTCGTATGCCTTTAATTCCACTCTCTTGCCTGATTGCTGTGTCCAGGACTTCGAGCACTATGTTGAATAGAAGTGGAGACAGTGGGCAACCTTGTCTGATTCCAGTTCTAAGTGGGAATGCTTTCAATTTTTCCCCATTCAGTATGATGTAGACTGTGGGTTTGTCATAAATGGCTTGTATCATTTTTAGGTAGGCCCCGTCTATGCCTATTTTGTTAAGCGTTCTTATCATAAGAGAGAATCATATGGTTTTGGTTTTTGCTTCTGTTTATGTGGTGAATTACGTTTATAGATTTGCGTATGTTGAACTATCCCTGCATTTCTGGAATGAAGCCCACTTGGTCATGATGGATTATTTTCTTAATAAGCACCTGGATTCGGTTAGCTAGAATTTTGTTTAGAATTTTTACATCTATATTCATAAGGGATATTAATCTGTAGTTTTCCTTTTTTGTTGCGTCCTTTCCTGGTTTTGGTATCAGGGTTATGTTGGCTTCATAAATGTGTTGGGGAGGATTCCATCCTTCTTGATGCTGTGGAATAATTTCTGCAGGATAGGCACCAGTTCTTCTTTGTAGGTGTGGTAAAATTCGGGTGTGAAACTATCTGGTCCGGGATTTTTCTTTTTTGGAATGTTTTTTATTGCTGTTTCAATTTCAGTTCTTGATATTGGTCTGTTCAGGAATTCTATTTCTTCCTGGTTGAGCATATGGAGGCTGTATGTTTCTAAAAATTTGTCCATTTCCTACACATTTTCCAGTTTGTGTGCATAAAAATTTTTGTAATATCCATAAATTATATCTTGAATCTCCATGGCATCAGTTGTAACTTCTCCTTTTTTGTTCCTGATGGAGCTTATTAGGGATTTTTCTTTTCTGTTTTTCGTTAGTTTAGCCAAAGGTGTGTCAAGTTTGTTTATTTTTTCAAGGGACCAACCTTTTGTTTTATTAATCTTCCATATAGTTTTCCTGTTTTGAATTTCATTTAGATCGGATGTGATCTTATTATTTTCCCTTCTTTGAGTCGATTCATTAGGTTGTCTATTTGTGATCTTTTTGACTGTTGGATATAGGCATTTATGG
>NW_012133970.1:6923367-6924224 GCF_000956105.1 Propithecus coquereli
ACTAAAAAGATTGGTATATTTAAGAAAATAGAAATTCTGGAAATAAAAAATTCATTTAGGGAAATACAAAATATTGTGGAAAGTTTTAAAAACAGACCAAGCAGAAGAAAGAATTTCAGAGCTTGAAGACAACTCTTTTGAATTAACCCAATCAATCAAAAATAAAGAATCAAGAGGATCAAGGTCTAGGAGAGATATGGGATTATGTAAAATGGCCAATTATAAGAATCATGAGCATCTGTGAGGATGAAGAAGAAAAACCACAAACCTAGGAACACCTATCTGAGGGAATAATTGAGGAAAACTTACTCGGTCTTGCTAGAGATTTAGATATCCAGATACAAGAAATTCAACAAACACCTCAGCGTTTCATTGCAAGAAGAGAATCCCCAGGGTATATACTCATTAGACTGGCCAAGGTCAACACAAAGGAGCAACTCCCACAAGCTATAACAGCAAGTAACTTACAAGGGAAAATCCATCAAACTAACAACAGATTTCTCAAGAGAAACATTACAAGCCAAAAAGAAACGAGATCCTACATTTAGTCTCCTTAAACAGAATAACTGTCAGCCAAGAATTTTGTATCCTCCTAAACTAAGTTGCATAAAGGAAGGAGAAATAAAGTTTTTTCATGTACGCAGACACTAAAAGAATTTGTCAGAAATGGTCGGGCGCGGTGGCTCACACCTATAATCCTAGCACTCTGGGAGGCCAAGGCGGGCGGATTGTTTGGCTCAGGAGTTTGAGACCAGCCTGAGCAAGAGCGAGACCCCGTCTCTACTAAAAATAGAAAGAAATGATCTGGACAACTAGAAAAAAATACGCAGACACTAAAAGAATTTGTCAGAAATGGT
>NW_012133970.1:6935315-6960804 GCF_000956105.1 Propithecus coquereli
GTTATACTTTTTTTCTTGCATATCATTCAGTTTTCTTACAATCCATGTTTGAAATTCTTCTTCTGTCATTTTAGTGTTCTGAGTTTGGTTAATGTCCATTGCTGGGGAGCTTTTGTTCCTCTTCGGGGGTGTGCTTTCCGTTTGAGTCTTCATACTTCCAGAGGTCTTTCGCTGGTTCCTTCCCATCTCAATCAGTTGTTCCTCCATGCCTTTAGATTTTCCTTTGGATAATGACACACCCTGCTTAGTCTCTGAGCCAGTAGGTGGTGTTTGTGGGTGAGATTCGACCACACCCTTTATGATGAATCAATAGATGCAGTAAAAGGGTGTGCAGGATGACTTTCCTGTCAGTAGGTGGCACTTGCAGGGAGGAGCGTGCTGTTTTGGGGTCCTGTAGCTAGCTCTTATTCCTCTAGAGAGGCCCTCTTGTGCCTCGGGTGGTTGGTGGGGCCCTGGGATTTCCAGGTGTGTCCTTATTCTCCACCTCAGTGGGCGCAGGACCGGGAGTGAGTCTGGGTGTGGCTGGGTTGGGTAAGCCTGTGCTCAAGCTCCACAACTGCTGTTAGCAGGGTCAAAGGTCTGTTATTTGTTTCTGTGCAAAGCTGCTGGGAGGGGCTGAAATGGGTCCACTCACCTGAAAGTCTGGGCTTGGGGATCGGGCTTTCCAAGACCTGCACTGTGGAGCAGGTCTTGCTCCTCTCCACCGTCCCCCTCTCCGTGGCCTCTCTCAGCAAGAGGGACCTCAGTGCAATGGATCTCCCCTGGCTGTGACGTGGGCCAGGAGGTTCCCTACCCAGGATTGCAGCCTGAGCTGGGTGCACAGCCCTCTATTGGGAGGAGGGTTGCTGCTCAGGCACTCTCATCTGCCCCTGAAGGTGCACACTCCTCAGTAGGCTCTTTCACAGATCTCCCTTCTCTGCCACGGGGCGGTGCGATTATGACCTGGGTGTATGGTGTCTGGTCTTCCGGCCTCTCCCCTGGGCCCTGGAGATCAATCCTTGGCCCTGCCAGGGGTAGGGGTGCTGGTCTTGAAACACCTACAGGGTGCCCAAGTTGGATCTATTTCACTCCACCTGGGGATTTGCCCCACTCTCCTGGAGGCCCCAGGCAAGTAGCACCTGGGAGGGCTGGCAGGTAGGGAGCTCGCAGTCTGAGTACCCCTCAGTCTGCTGTAGGGCCCTAAAAGGAAAGGTCCTATTCCTTGAAGATGCCTCCGTGTGATGGCTAAATTGTCTCTCTGGGCCCCCACGCATAGGGAGGAGGAAGGAGAGAATGGAGCACTATGGCCTCTGCTCATAGGCTCGGGTCTGTGCCTGGGGAGGTGCCCCGAGGGAGCTGGGAGCCCGGCGCCATGTCCGCAAGAGGCCACTGCTCACTGGCGGCAGCCGTCTCTGGGCTGGTGTCGGCAGGTCTCTCCAAGTGCTCAGGAGCCCACCAATAGTCCGAGATTCAAGGGATGGGGAAGTTAACCACTCCACCTACCCTTGTCGCTGGTCTCCAAGCCTCTCGGGACCTTTCTCCTTCCAATTCTCCTCTGCAACGTCTTCCTGTGGAGTCTCCTGTAGTTTCAGGCACCCTTCCTTCCAACCCTCACCCTATCTATGTTTTTCTGCTAGTTTATTTTTTTCACTTTCTTGTAAAATTCGTCTTTTTTGCAGATACACTCTGACTGGCGGCTTTTTTTCCGCCATCTTGGCTCCTCCCTTTGAGAGGCATTATTAGGTTGTTCATTTGAAGTTTTTCTACTTTTTTAACTTGGGCACTTATTTCTATAAACTTTCCTCTTAGTACTACATTTTCTGTATATCATAGATTTTGATATATTGTGTTTTTACTTTCAGTTGATTTGAGAATATTTTTCTTTTTTTAATTTTAATTTATTTTTTTTAATTTTTAAAATATTATGAGGGTACAAATGTTTTGGTTACAAGGATTGCTTTTGTACTGCTTGAGCCAAAGTTATAAGTGTACCCATAACCCAGATAGTGTACATTGTACCCATTAGGTATGATTTCACTCATCCCTTCCTCCTCCTCCTACTTGCATGATTTCGGTTGAGTTTTACTTGTATCTGTGCACATGAGGGCTGATCTCTTAGTTTCAATTTAATAGTGAATATGTGTGGTGTTTTTTTTTCCATTCTGATAATACTTGACTTAGGAGGATGGTCTCCTGTTCCATCCAGATTGTTGCAAAAGATAGTAATTCATTTTTTATGGCTGAATAGTCCTTTATGATTTACATATACCACATTATATTAATCCACTCATGAACTGATGGGCACTGGGTTGATTCCAGATCTTTATGATTGTGAATTGTGCTGCAATAAACATTCTAGTGCAAGGATGTGGTTTGAGAAATTTTTTAATTTTCTTATTAATCTCTCCATTGAGCCATTGGTCATTCAGGAACATATTGTTTAAGTTCTATGTATTTGTATAGTTTCCAATGTTCCTCTTGTTATTGATTTCTAGTTTTATTCCATTGTGGTTAGAGAAAATACTTAATATAATTTAAATGGTTTTGAGTTTTTTAAGATTAGTTTTGTGGCCTAACACATGGTATATCCTTGAGAATTATCCATGAGCCAAGGAGAAGCATGTGTATTCTGCAGCTGCTATATGAAACATTCTGTTAATATTTATTAGGCCCATTTGATCTATACTGCAGATCAAGTCCAATGTTTCTTTGTTATTTATCTGCCTGGGATGATCTGTCCAATGCTGAAAGTGGAGTGTTGTGTTCTCCAATAATTATCATATTGGAGTCTATCTCTCTCTTTAACTCTGATAATATTTGCTTTATATATCTGGGTGTTCCAGTGTTGGGTGCATTTATATTTAGAATTGTTATATTCTTTTGCTGAATTGACATCCTTGTCATTATATAACTTTATTTCTCTCTTTTTACAGTTTTTGTTTTGTAATGTATTTTATCAGATAAAAGTACAGGTACCTCTGCTCTTTTTTGCTTTCCATTTTCATGAAGTATCATTTTCCATTCCTTTATTTTCAGGCTGTGTGTGTTTATATGTTAAGTGGGTTTCATGTAGACAACACTTTTTTTTTTGAGAGAGAGAGACTCTCACTCTGTTGCTGGGCTAGAGTGCCATGGTAGCAGCCTAGCTCGCAGCAACTTCAAACTCCTGGGCTCAAGTAATCTTTCTGCTTTCAGCCTCTCGAGTAGCTGGGACTACAGGCATGTACCATGTGCCACCACACCTGGCTAATTTATTCTATACATATATTTTTTTAGTTGTCCAGCTGATTTCTTTCTATTTTTAGTGGAGACTGGGTCTCACTCTTGCTCAGGCTGGTCTCAAACTCCTCAGCTCAAACAATCTGCCCACCTCAGCCTTAGACAACAATCCATTCAGCCACTCTATGTCTTTTTTTTTTTTTTTTTTGAGACAGAGTCTCACTGTGTTGCCCGGGCTAGAGTGCCATGGCATCATCCTAGCTCACAGCAACCTCAAACTCCTGGGCTCAAGCGATCCTCCTGCCTCAGCCTCCTGAGTAGCTGGGACTACAGGCATGCGCCACCATGCCCGGTTAATTTTTTCTATATATTTTTAGTTATCCAATTAATTTCTTTCTAATTTTATTAGAGACGGGGTCTCGCTCTTGAACAATCCGCCCGCCTCGGCCTCCCAGAGAGCTAGGATTACAGGTGCGAGCCACCGTGCCCCGCCGCACTCTATGTCTTTTGATTGGAGTTTAGTCCATTCATATTCCATGTTATTATTGTTAAGTAAGGACTTACTACTATCATGTTTTTGTATGTTTTCTGTTGTTTAGTGGTTCTTTCTTTCTCTCTTTCCTCTTCCTTTCTTCCTGTCTTCCTTTTTTTAAAAGTGATTTTCTCAGAGAATATGTTTTACTTTCTTACTTTTAATTTTTTGTGTATCTTGTGTAGATTTTTGATTTGAGGTTACCATGAAGCTTGCAAAATACAGTTTATAACCAATTATTTTAAACTCATGACAACTCTGCTTACAACCAAATAAACAAGCAAAGAGAAATCTAACATAAATTCTACCCTTTAAGTTTTTATTGATTCCATCCATATCTGTCATACTATCTATCTCTCAAAAAGTTTTTGTAGTTATTTTTAATAGGTTTCTCTTTTCACATTTCTACTCAAGATAGAAGTTGTTTATACACTGCAATTACAGCCATAGAGTATTCTGCATTTGTGTACTTGTACTAGTCAGTTGTATACTTTCAGATGATTTCTTATTGCTCATTAACATCTTTTTCTTTCAGATTGAATAACTCCTTTTAGCATTTCTTGTAGGGAAGGTCTGGTGTTGATGAAATCTCCGAACTACTGTTTGTCTGGGCAAGTCTTTATTTGTTCTTCATAACTGAAAGATATTTTTGCAGGATATAATGTTCATTTTCCAGTTGGTCTTTAATAGAGCTACTATGGTAAACAACTCCAGAAGCCACCATTGACCACAGACTAAATATAAACAATTCCCCTGGAAATATTCAAGGAAGACATGTCACCTCAATGTTTCTGTGCAAAGCTGTGGCATAGGGACCTCTGCCAATTCTAGAAGCCATTGCAAATAGGGTCAAACTGACCATTGCCCTCTAAGACTCTCCCTCCTCCTGAAAGCACTGTGTGAGAGGCAGGGTGCCAGTAACCACATACCTCATGTCCTTCCCAGTTTGGGGGAACCTCACCAGAGCTTCCGAGACTCCTTTTTCAAACCTTCTTCTTGCCTTTCTTCTCATAGAATGCACCCACCTACCTACCATTCAGCATCCTTATAATCAGCTTTAATGGATTGCTAGAAGCAAAAATTAACCTTTCCTGTGGGAAGAGGGGGAGTTTGGGATAGACAAATGAGATGTTTGCTTTTCTAATTCACCCTGATCTACATGGTGCTGAGTTAGTCCCAAAACTTTTCAAGGAGGGATTTGGAATAACTTGGTAAATTGAGAAGAGGAGAGCACATCCCAAGACCATTACGGCTCATGAAAAGCCCAAGTGTGACCCTGTTAGCATGAAGGAGATGGAAGTAATTCAAGAGTCAAGGGTGGGAAAGGGAAAGCAGTAAAGGCAAAGACAAAGTTAAAGTTCTTCTTTTCAGAATACAGTAGTGAGAAAGAAGAGAAACATTTTATCTGAGGAATACAAGCCCGTTTAAATTGTTTAGCCCAGAGAGGCATTGAAATGTAACAACTGTCATGTCTCACTCTCCCCTTGAGCTAAGTAATTACCTCTTCAAGCCACTTGCTGTGTGGGCTCTAGATTGACTGATGCCAAATAGCCATAAAGTTAACCTAACAATGCCATATACTAGACACCATAACTTATACCCTATAGTTCAACATTGTATAGCCAATCATTAATCAATGTTATTTTGTAAACCAATAAGAATTCCTGAAAAACAACTTTGTGTCAGCCCACTCCTTGTTCCCTTTTGCCTTTAAATACATGCTAGTAACAAAGGCCAAATCAAGCACTTCCCAAGGCAACTTGGATGAGTTTTCCAGACAGCTGTCCTCATTTTGGCTCAAGAAAATTCTTTTAAATTGTATTTTGTGTCTCAGCTTACTCCTTTAGGTCAACTGTAGCCCCCCTCTTTATCTTCAGGGAATACATTTCAAAATTCAGAGTGGATGCCTGAAGCCACAGTACCAAATCCTGGATACTCTATGTTTTTTCCTACACATACAAATCTATGATAAAGTTTAACTTATAAATTAGGCATAATAAGTTATTAACAACAATAACTAATAACAAAATAGAAAAATTGTAACAATATACTTTAAAAAATATTCTAGGGTTAAGGGTTTTTTCTTCAGCATTTTGAATATTTCCTAGCACTCTCTCCTGGCCTGTAAGGTTCCCACAGGGAAGACTGCTGCCAGATGTATTGGAGCTCTTCATATGTTCTTTTTCCTTTTTTTTTTTTTTTCACTTCTCTTAGAGCCCTTTCATTATCTGCAACCTTTGCAAGCTTATTATTAAATGCCTTGAGGTAGTCTTGTTTGGCTTAAATCTGCCCAGTGTTCAATGACCTTATTGTCCCTAATATTGATATCTTTTTTGAGGTTTTGAAAGTTCTCTGTTATTATTTCTTTGACTAAACTTTCTACCTCAGTATCTTTTTCTACTTCCATTGTAAGACCAATAACTCTTAAATTTGCCCTTTTGAAGCTGTTTTCTAGATCTTATAGGTGTGTTTCCATCTTTTATATTCATTTTTTCTCTTCTGCTTATTTTCAGTAGCCTGTTTTCAAGCTCACTAATTCCTTCTGCTTGATCACTTATGCTGTTGAGAGAAACTGATGCATTTTTCATTTTGTCAATTGAGTTTTTCAGCTCCAGAATTTCTGCTTGTTTTTTTATTATTTCAATTGATTTGTCAAATTTCTCTCATAGGGTTCTGAATTCCTTCCCTGTGTTGTCTTGAAGTTCATCGAGCTTCTTCAGGACAACTATTTTGAATTCTTTGTGTGAAAGATCACATATCTCCATCACTTCAGGAATGGTCACTGGTATTTTATTTAGTTCATTTGGTGAGGTCATGTTTTCTTAGATGTTCTTGATGCTTGTGGATGTTTTTCATTGTCTGGTCATTGAAGAGTTAGGTATTTATTTTAATCTTCACATTCTGTGCTTGTTCGTACAGTTTTTCTTGAGAAGGCTTTCCAGGTATTCAAAGGAAATTGAGTGCTGTGTTCTAACTCTTTGGTTGTGACAGCCATGTCAGTACTGGGAGCACCCCAAACCCAGTAATTCTGTGACTCTTGCAGACTCCTGGTGATACCACCTGTGTGGACCTGGGTAAGATATGGGAGAATTCCCTGGATTACCAAAGTCTCTCACTTTCTTTCCTCAATTTCTGTGCTGGGCTTCTGGGCTTGAGGGAAGAGTGATGTGGCACTCCCTTTTGGCCCCTGTAGCTAGGACTATGCCATGTTACACCCAAAACTAGCCAAGTGTATCCCAAAGCCCCTGGTTACTATTGCCTGGTTATTTCTGATGTTTTTGTTCAAAGCCCAAGGTCTCTTTGGTCAGTAGGTGGTGAATCCTGCAAAGGCTTGGTTTTTCCCTTCAGGTCAGCAGGTTTTTTCTTCTTCAGTATAGTTCTAGAGATGCCATCCAGGAATGAATGATTAAAATATGGGGCTTCAGGAACTGCTTGGTACTTTATTTTACTGTGCCTGAGCTCTAATCCAAGTCGCTAAACATAGTCCTCTGAACTCTTCCCTTTCCTTTCCCTAAGCCAAAAAATATTCCCCACTGAGTTGTACTACCTGGAATTGGATGGATGACACAGGCCCTGGCTTGCCCATAACTACTGGTGTCTCACTAGGTCACATGCATCCCAAGTCCACTGGCTCTGAGGCAGCAAGGCTTCAGGAGTTGCCCAAGTACTGCAGACTTTTTGGCCTTACTGCCTTATGAATTTATTTCAAGCCCTAGGCTGCCTTTTGTCAGCTGGTGGTGGGGCTAGCTAGAATTCAGTTTTAGGATGAAAGATTTCCCTCTGCCTGGGCTGGTCTAAATCCTATTTCCATTGGCACCAGCAGAATTCTCTCTGTGCTGTATTCCCCTGGTAACAGGGCAACCTTGAAATCAAAGTCCCCAAATCACTTTACTCTCCTTCTCCTGGGCACATAGATTCTCTTTCTACTTGTCGCACTAGCACAGCACTGCTGGGGGATGAGGGAGAGCTGCTGTAGGCAATGCAAGGCTGTCTTTTATTTCCCAATATCAGTGTCTCTTTCCTGGATATAATGTTAAAACCAGGTACTGTGATTGCTCACATGACTTTTGCTTCTAGTGAAAATACTTCCTTGTGTGGATAGTTGTTGAATTTGGTGTTCATGTGGAGGAATGATTGCTGGAGGTTTTTATTTGACCAACGTGCTCTGCCTCCTTTCTTAAGGTGTTTATGGTTTAAGGACTTACATTTAAATATTTAATCCATCTTGAGTTAATATTTTAAAAATTTATATCAGAATATTTTGGGGGTACAAACAATTTGGTTTCATGAATTGGTTTTGTATGGTTCCCGTCACCCAGATAGTGTGCATAGGTATGATTTTACCCATCCCTTACTCCCCCTTCCAACCTGCTTGATTTCCAATGAATTTATTTTCATGTGTGCACATACGTGTTAATCAGTTAGTACCAATTTAATGTTAGTACATGTAGTGTTTATTTTTCCACTCTAGTGATATTTAACTTAGAAGTCTATGCCTATTATGTTAGACATTCTTATCATAAAACAGTGATACATTATGTGAAATGATTTTTCTGCATCTACTGAGAGGATATGATCTTTGTTTTTACTTATATTTATGTGGTCAATTACATTTATAGATTTGAGTAT
Organism: Propithecus coquereli; assembly: GCF_000956105.1. Taxonomy (NCBI): domain Eukaryota; kingdom Metazoa; phylum Chordata; class Mammalia; order Primates; family Indriidae; genus Propithecus; species Propithecus coquereli. The sequence goes on from NW_012133970.1 coordinate 6,943,675, forward strand.
GTTGAACCATCCCTGCATCTCTGGGATGAAGCCCACTTGGTCGTGATGGGTTATTTTTTTGATGAGCAGCTGAATTTGGTTTGATAGGGTCTTATTGAGAGTTTTTGCATGTATTTTCATAAGGGATATTGGTCTGTAGTTTTCTTTTCTTGTTGAGTAATTTCCTGGCTTTGATATCAAGGTGATATTGCCTTTGTAAAACATGTTGGGGAGGGATTCCTTCCTTTTAAATGTTATGAAATAATTTCTGCAAGATAGGTACCAGTTCTTCTTTGTGGATCTGGTAAAATTCCAGTGTGAAACCATCTATTCCAGGACTATTCTTGTTGGAAACTTTTTTATTACTGCTTCAATTTCATTACCTGATATTGGTCTGTTCGGGAATTCTATTTTTTCCTGATGGAGCCTAGGGAGGATGTGTGTATCTAAGAATTTGGCCATTTCCCCCCATGTTTTCAACTTTATGTGCATAGAAATTTTTATAGTATTAAGAGATGAAATTTTGGATGTCTGTGGTATCAGTTCTAATTTCTTGTTTTTCATTCCTGATTGAGCTTATTAGAGTCCTTTCTTTTCTGCTTCTGGTTAATCTAGTGAAAGGCCAAACAATTTTGTTTACCTTTTCAAAGAGCCAAATTTTTTTCATTAATATTCTGTATAGTTCTTTTGTTATTGATTTCATTTAGTTCTGCTCTGATCTTGGTTATTTGTTTTCTTCTGCTGGGTTTGGGATTGGTTTGCTCATCCTTTTCCAATTCCTTCAGGTGATTCATTGCATTGTTGATTTGTGATCTTTCTGTCTTTTGGATGTAGGTATTTATCACTATGAATTTTCCCCTTAGGACTTCTTTAGCTGTATCACACAGATTTTGCTAACTTGTGTCTTGATTATCATTTGATTCAAACAAGCTTTTGATTTCCATCTTAATTTCCTCCTGAACCCAACTATCATTCAACAGTAGGTTGTTTAGTTTCCAGACATTGTGTAGAGATGAGTATTTATGTTGGAGTTGATTTCTAATTTTATTCCACTGTGGAAGATGCATGGTATAATTTTTATTTTTTAAATTTGATGAGACAAATTTTGTGGCCTAGGATGTGATCAATCTTAGAGAATGTTCCATCAACTGATGAGAAGAATGTATATTTGGTGATTTTTTTAGTAGAATGTTCTGTAAATGTCTGTTAGACCCATTTGTTCTAGAGTTTTGTTTAAGTCCATTGTTTCTTTGTTTATTTTCTGTTTGGAGGATCTGTCCTGTTGTCAAAGGGATGTTGAAGTCCATGGCTATTACAGTGTTGCTGTTTATCATTTTGTTTGGATCAAGTAGGATTTGCTTTATGAATGTGGGTGCACCTGCGTTAGGTGCATAAATATTTAGAATTGTTATGTGTTTTGTTGAATTGTTCCCTTTACCATTATATAATCACTATCTTTATCTTTCTTTGCTTTTGTTGATTTGAAACCTATGCTATCTGATATGACTAGTGCTATGTCACCTTTTTTTTTTTTGGTTTTCATTTGCAAGGAATATTGCTTTCCTACCCTTCTACTTGACTCTAAATGAGTCCTTGTGGGTTAGAAATGTTCCTGGAGACAGAAAATACTTGTCTTTTATTTTTTTATCCATTTATACAGCCTTTGTCTCTTGAGTGGGGAGTTCAAGCCACTCACATTCATTGATAGAATATTTAAGTGCAGTATATTTCTGTTCAGCCTGTTGAGTGGAACTTTGTGGCTTTGTTTTATCTCTTGAGCCACTGTGGCATCTGGGATTTGACCTTTAATTTTTGGGTGATTTGACACTTGCGTATCTATTGTGATCTCTGTATAATGCAGTTCTGAGTACTTCCTACAGGGCAGGCCTTGTCTTGACAAATTCCCTCAGTGTTTGATTGTCTGAGAAAGTCTTCAGTTCTGCATTATATATGAAACTTAATTTTGCAGTTACAAAATTCTAGACTGGCCATTATTCTGTTTGAGATGACTGATATGGGTCCCCAATCACGTCTGGATTGTAGGGTCTCAGTTGAGAAGTCTGCAGTTAGTTAGATGCATTTTTCTTTGTAAGTTAACTGTTGCTTTTCCTTACAGCTTATAGGAGTGCCTCTATCATGTTAATTTTGGCCAGTCTGATGACTATATGTCGTGCTATTTTCCTTTTTATTGTGAGTCTCCCAGAGGTCCTATGAGCTTCTTGTACCTAGATATCTAGATTTCTAGCAAGGCCAGGGAAAGTTTTTCAATTATTCCCTTAAATAAATTATCTAACTCTTGTGTCTTTCCTTCTTCATCCTCAGGGATGCCTATGATTATGTTAGGCCTCTTTATCTAATCTGATATTTCTTGTATGATTTGCTCATTCCTCTTATTTCTCTGCTCTATCTCCGTGGCTGACTTGTTTAATTGAAAGGTACTGTCTTCAAGCTCTTAAATTCTTTCATCTGCCTGATCTAACCTGTTCTTAAGGCTTTCACTGTGTTTTGTAATTCCTTGAATGAATTTTTTATTTCCAGAAGTTATGTTTGATTCTTCTTTAGTAATTCAATTTCTTTAGTGAATTTTTCATTCATTTCCTGCATTGTTTTTGTGGTTTCTTTGTGTTGGGTTTCTATTTTATCTTGTATTTCAGAAATCTTTCTTACAATCCGTGTTCAAAATTCTTTATCTGTCATTTCAATATTCTTCTTTTGGTTGGTATCCATTGCTAGGGAGCTGGTGTTCTATTTGGGGTTGACCTTTTGCTCTTATTCTTCATACCTCCAGAGTTATTTCACTGGTTCCTTCTCTTCTGGTGTAGTTGTTGTTTCTTACTTTTGGATTTCTTTTGTTTAGATGCTTACAAGCCTAGTTTCATCTCTGAGTCAGTAGGTGTTGCTTGTGGGTGTCAATCAACTACACTCTCTATGACTGAGTCAGTAAATTCTGTATTGGGTGTGCAAATTGACCTCCCTCTCAGTAGGTGGTGTTTGCTGGAGCAAACAAGCTGCATTGCTGTTTTTGGATCCTGTCACCAGCTCTAGTTCCTCAGGAGAAGCACTCTAATGCCCCACGTGGTGCATGTGGCCCTGGAACTTCCAGGTGAGTACTTTATTCACCACCACAGCAGAGAGGTGGGTGGGAGAACGAGGTTGGGTGGTGTTAGTTTGGGTGAGCCTTCCCTCCACCTCCAAAAATGCTGGTATGGGATATTCAGGGGTTAAAGGACCATTCCCTACCTCTGGGCTAAGCTGCCTGGGAGGGACTGAAGTGGCCCCACATAACCAGAGATTCTGCATGTGGAGACGGGGCTGTCTGAGACCTGCACTCCAATTTTCTGGAGAAAGCCTCACTCCTTTCAACCTTCTCCTATTTCTCAGTTTCTTCCAGGCCTCTGACTACAGGCAGGACCTCATGTCAACTGAGCTCCCCAATGCCTGTGATGTAGGCAGCGAGGTCCCCTGGTCAGGGTCCCATCCTGAGCTGGGAAGGCAGCCCTACCATGAGAGGAGAGGTGGCCCACTAGCTCACCATACTGCTCTCTCCCTGCTGTTCTGCCCCACAGGCACCCGCACCTTTTGAGACTAATTCACAACCATTCCCTCTGTGCTCCTGGATGATATAATTGAGACGCATGTACAGGATCTGGCCTGTGGGCCCATCCTCAGGGCCTGGAGATCAACCCCTTACCATGTCAAGGAGAAGAATGGTGGTCCCGTGTAACCCATGGGGTACCCACTGTGCTTCAGTGTCCCTCTGCCTCGGGGCCTGTCTTATTGTAATGGTGCTGCCAGGCAAGCAGCAGCAAGGCAGGGTTGGTGAGCAGGGAGCTCACAGAACAAACAACCCTCAGTCTGCTTCAGGACCCCAAAAGGGAAATTCTGAGCCCCACTCCCTGTGGGAGCCTCCATGTAGCACTTCAATTGTCTGTCTGCAGGTGTGGGAGGGGTGGGGAAAAGGAGAAAAAGTGTCTGAGTGGGGGAAAATCCACCCTCTGGTCATTTCCAACCCTTTCTCTGGGAGACAGTCCACTCGGAATAACCAGGCTCTGGAGTCATGGAGAACACCTTGGAAACCAATGGACCTCTGTGGCTTCTGCAATATGGGGTGAGTTGAGAAATGTTTGTGTGGGAGTGAGTGGGACAGAGCCTGGGGACTTGAAGCCTGTTGGGGAGGACAAAGGTGCCCAGTAGGTAGAGAAACAATATGGATCATGTTGTCTGCTCAAGTCTGTAGGGTGGGAGGCACCCCAGAGGGTGGGGGCCTGGTGTTCTGTCTGTAGGAAGCTTCCTGCTCACTGGTGGCAGCAGTCTCTGGACTTGTGTAGGGAGAAGGACTCTACAGTTGCTTGGGAGCATGCAGATGGCAGGCCGACCTGACCTGGAGGGTAAGTTCAGGGCCTGGGAGGCAAGAGACAGCTAGGACTTGGAAGAGGGGCTCAGGTGGATAGCCTGCAATCTACTTCTTAGACACCAGGGTCCCATAGATGCAGGTCTGCCACGCAGAGAACGCAGCTCTCCTCACCCCACCCAGAGCCCATATAAGTGATTCAGTCACCTGTGGCCTCTCAGGGAAGTGCTTGCGACACCCCTTCATGAGAGTCCCTAGGCCCCAAGTGGGGTGGAGCCTGAAACCAGGCTTCTAATCAGGATCTCCAAGCAGAGTGGCCTGATAATGGTGGCCAACCAGACCTAGAGAGCAGGTGATGAGGCTAGGCAGGCAGGAGGCGGCCGGACAGGTGGGCCCAGATGACTAGGCTGCAGTCTGCTCCTTAGGCACCAGGGTCCCATAGATGCAGGTCAGCCACGCAGTAGAAGTGGCTCTCTTCGTCCTGCACAGAGCCTGCCAAAGCGGCTGCCCATGGCTTTTCAGGTCAGCTCCTGCTGCAATCCAGTCAATTCCCGTGCCTTTGTCCCACTGATTTCCAGGGGTGAGATGCCCATCTCCAAATTCCAGCGTATGGCCCTGGGAGGCCTCAACTCATTCTAGTCCCTCCCCAGCCCAGTGCAGTTCCAGCGCAGTGCATCCAAGAGTTCAGCCTAGTTCCCGCTATTGTCTTCTCTCCACTAAGCCTATTGACTAGTGCAATGCCTTTACACTGACTTCAGTCATGTCCCTGTCTGAGTGAGTTGGAAGTCTTTGGGAGTGGTGGGTTTCCTCCTGCAGGTCAGATTGCACTGCGCTTTGGCAGGGCAAGTGCAGCCCTCATGCCCTATGTTCTCTATTGTTCTCCTCACACTTTTCTATCTTTGGGAATGTATCTCCCTGTCACCTTTTTTCCTGCACTTAGTTTCCCACAATGCTTCTCTGCAAATTCACAGTGCTACTTTTGGAGTGAGCAATCTGTGTGAGAGCTGGGTGACCACCACTAGTCTGCCATTTTTCTATCTCCCAATAATTCAATTTCTTTAGTGAATTTTTCATTCATTTCCTGCATTGTTTTTGTGGCTTCTTTGTATTGGGTTTCTATTTATCTTGTATTTTATTCAGCTTCCTTGCAATCCATGTTTGAAATTCTTCATCTGTCATTTCATATACGGTACAATTTTTATTTTTTAAATTTTTTGAGACATACTTTGTTGCCTAGGATGTGATCAATCGTAGGGAATGTTACATGACCAGATTTTTGTTGGTATCCATTCCTAGAGAGCTGGTGTTTCCTTTTGGGGATGTCCTATCACTCTGATACTTCATACTTCCAGAGTACTTTTGCTGATTCCTTCTCATCTGGAGCAGCTGTGGCTTCTTACTTTTGGATTTTCTTTTGTTTAGGTAATGACATGCCCAGTTTAATCTCTGAGCCAGTAGGTGGTGCTTGTGGGTGCTACATCCTGTATGATTAAGTAAATGCTATAAAGTGTGTGCAAATTGATCTCCCTGTGAGTAGTTGGTGCTTGCCAGAAGGAACAAGCTGCCATGTTGTTTTTGGGTCCTGTGACCAGCTCTAGTTCCTCAGGAGGAGCACTTGAATGCCCAAGGTGGTGGGTGGGGCTCTGAAACTTCCAGGTGTGTCCTTATTTGCCACCATAACAGAGGTGTGTGGGGGAGTGAGGCTGGATGGGGCTGGGTTGGGTGAGCCTGCCCTCAAGCCCCACAAGTACTGTCAAGGGATATGCTTTAGCAGGGATCAAAAGTCTGTTCCCCACCTCTAGGCAAAGCTGTCAGGGAGGGGCTGAAGTGGCCCCACTCAACCAGAAAGTCTGCATGTGGAGATGGGGCTTCCTGAGACCCACAATCTGCCAATATGGAGCAGGCCTCACTCCTTTCAACTCTCCCCTATTCTGAAGTTTCCCCCAAGCCTCTGCTGACAGGCAGGACCTCAGGTCAGCCAAGCTCCCCAGTGACTGCAATGTAGGCAGGGAGTTTTCCTGGTCAAAGTCCCAGCCTGAGATAGGAGCACAACCTTGCTGTGGGAAGAGGGGTGTCCCTCTAGCCCACTGCCACTAGGACCCACACTGCACTCTCGCCCCTGATCTGCCCCTGCAGGCACCCACACCTCCTGAGTCTAATTCACAAATATCCCCTCTGTGCCCCCATGCAAGAAGATTGAGGCCTGGGGGTATGGGATCTATCCTGGGGGCCTGTCCCTGGGGCCCTGGAGCTCTATCCCTGACCATGCCAGGGAGAAGCGTGCTGATCCGGAGTCATCCATTGGGTTCCCAAGCTGGTTCAATGGGCCTCCACTTCAGGTCATGCCCCACTCATGGGGCCACTGGAGAAGCAGCTCCAGGTAGGGCCAGTGGGTAGGAATCTTGCAGTCTGAGCACCCCTCAGTCCACTTCAACATCCCAAAACTAAAGGTCTGATGTCTAATCCCTGTGGAAGCCTCCATGTGGCAGCTCAATTGTCTCTCTTGGCAGCTGTGGGTGGAGGAGAGAAGGGTAGAAAAAGAATCTGGGTGGAGTAATGCCACCAATCAGGTTGTCTACAACCCTCTCTCCAGCAGTCAGTCCGTCCGGAATGACTGGGCTCTGGAGTCACGTAGATCACTGAGGACCCACTGGACCCCTGTGTCTCCTGCGATCTGGGCTGGAGTTGAATGTCTGTGTGGGTATGAGCATGACGAAACCCGAGGAGTTGAAGCTCCTTTGGGAGGACAAAGGTGCATGGTGGGTAGAGAAGCAATATGGTGACTGCCATCTGGGCTCAGGTCTGTGGGGTGGAAGGTGCCCCAGGGGGGCTGGGATCCTGGTGCCCTATCTAAAAGAAGCTTCCAGCTCACTGGTGGCAGCAGTCTCTGGGCTCATGTGGGAAGAAGGTCTCTCCAGAAGCTTGGGTGCCCACCAACTGTCTGAGATGTGAGGGAGGAAGAAACTAACTGCTCCACCTACCCTTCTCACTTGTCTCCAAGCCTCACAGGGGTTGGTTTCCACTGATAATATTTCTTCTTCCAGTTCTCTGCAGTGTCTTCCCATGGAGTCTCCTGAAGGTCCTTGGTACCCTTCCTTCAGAACCTCATCCAATCTATGTTTGTCCATGTGTTTGTTTTTTCTCTTTTGTCTAAAATTTCTCCTTCTTAATGAGATGTTCTGGCTGATGGTGTCTCTGGTCTGCCATCATGGAGCTCTCATTAATTTTTGTATATGGTGAGAAAGGGGATTTAGTTTCATTTTTTTCCATGTGGCTATCCAGTTTTCCCAGCACCATTTATTGAATAGGGCATCATTTCCCCAGTGTCTATTTTGGTTAACTTTGTTAAAAATCAGTTGTTCATAGCCAAATGGTTTTATTTCTGGGTTCTTTATTCTATTCCATTGGTGTATGTTTCTACCTTCATAGCAGTATCATGTTGCTTTGGTTACTATAGTCTTATAGTTTAATATGAAATCAGGTAATGTGATGTCTACAGATTTATTCTTTCGCTCAGGATTGCTTGGTCTATTCAGGCTCTTTTTTGCTTCCATATGAAAGTTAGGATCATATTTTCCAGATTTGTGAAAAGTGATGTTGGTGTTTTGATGGAAATGGTATACATTCTGATGTAACTTTAATTTTTGCTAAAGTACACCAGTTGACAAAAGTTCATGGAGGTAATTGATAATGGGGCTTGAATTATAGTTATACCTGGGGATCCCACTAACTTCAAACATTGTGCCTCCTATAATCTTTAAAATGTAACTAAATATAAGATAGAGGAAATATAGTTATGCCTCACTTTAACTGTAGCCTTGCCTATGTTTCCCATAGTCATAGTACCCACTGACCTACAATATTCTGAGTTGGATGTAGACACTCTAATGTAATGAATAATAAATTAAAATTAACGTTAAATATTTGACACTTGATAAAATGGAACCACCTGAACCCCCTAGTCAAAATAGTTAATATGGCTCAATATAAATTAAAACGTGTCCTTCAAAGGTTAAAATATATTATATAAAACCTAATTAATAAAGGAGTGATTATCCTTGCTGCTTCTCTATTTGACAACCTCATTTGCTAAACCTAGAAAAAATAAAGGGTGCCTCCTAATATATGGCTACAATACTGTGGTCCCATCTGTGAAGGCCCCATGCTTAATACCCAATATTATTAGAATTGTTGATTCTGTTCAGTCAACAACTGGTAAAAATTTTGCTGTTATAGATTGGCTAACATGTTTTGTTAGTGGCTATTTCAGTAGCCCTTCAACAAATTTGCATCCACCTCTGAAGAAACACAATGCACTTTTCCCAGGCTACACATAGGTTACCTCAGCAGCTTTTCCGTCACATGCAATGTTTGCAGACAAGATCTTAACTACATCCACCTTTGTCCAGGAACACAGGTATCACATTACATTTATAACACCCTCCTCCAAGAAGATTCATTTGATATACTTATTAATGTCACATAAGTTCAACATATTTTATTCCATTTGGGTTCTGTTGGCAACATATTCCTCATTTACAAATTTTACTTACAAATTAAAATCAACAGGCATTCCTGTTAGTGACTTCAAACCTAAACATTTGTACCTCCATAATATGCTAAAATAAACAATTTTTTAAAATATTAAAAAATAAATAAATTGAAAAATTCCTTCATTGTATAGGCTTTGGCAACTTTTTCATGCCTCCTGGAGTCCCTGGATTACTCGTGGTGGTCATAAGTTGCTCTAGGGTTTCTGATGCAAAAAAAATCTCTCTCTCAGTCTCATGCTACACATTATTAAAATAACAAATAACTGGCTATCTACTGGAATGTCACTGTTTTCCAGCCATTAGCCAGAATGTCCCTTAAAAGGATGAGGCCTAGAAAACAGCATACTTAGCCAAATTTCAGGCAATTATCTTAGCACCAGATGACCTAGCCAACAAGTCATCCCATTTTTGCATTTATTATAAACTCTTGAGCCAGTGCCTAAAAATTATCATGTTCAGGACAAAACCTCCTAGAATTTCTTGCCTCACAGATACCCAAAATATAAATCAAAATCACACATCTCTACATATACTAAGGTCACAATACCAGGCCTTGCCCAAATAATCCTTATTCCCTTCAGAGTTACAGGCATTACTAAATGCACCCAAGACACAATTTCATTTCTTAAAATACACCATGCTGGTCTCTGAGAATAGGCATTCAATAGAACTTTCAAGCCCATGATAGATCCCACCTAGTAGGTTTAATTGAGAGACTTAATGCTCTTTGTATAATTTCCAAAGCCCTGTTGGAAAGATCATTAAAGACGGTACAAGGAGGATTTACTCCCCCGTTTACAATACACTACAATATACAACTTTGGGGAACATTCTAGTTCAGGCAGAGCCAAATGATCAAGGAGGCTTCTCAGGGTCAAAGGTCCCTTTGGGTAATGAAAGAGTTTATTTTGGGGGGCCTCCAAGTGGCTTAGACTTGTCTCTTTTCAATAAATCATATGTTACCAATTCAGAGAAATATTTTATTTATCTTCACATTGCACTATCTTTGCTATTAATAGCATTCAGACACTCTCTGCAACATGTTGTTTGCCTAGAGTATTATGCCACTTGTCCCTACAGTATTTCATATTCCTCATTTCCTCAGAAATGGAAGACCATCTCATTCATTCATTCCACTTCTTTTTCATTGTAAACCTGTTACATGATAGGCCTGGTGGCTGATGCTGATAAATCTAGAGCTGAGTAAAATTCAGTCCTTGCCTCAAGTATTCAAAACCTAGTATATATAAAATGGCATACAAAGAAATATCTGAAGCCATATGGGGAGAAAGGTTTGATTAAGGCCTTATGGAAATATAGTTGATGAAAGAGATATCTGCACAGAAGGTGTGAGAAAAGGTGTTTGAGGCAGATCTCAGATCTTAAAGAAGGGGTAGGAGTTTGCAAACAGCAAGGAAAGTGCTACAGGCAGAAACCCAAGAAGTAAAAACAGATGGAAGAAGAAAAAAAATGTCATAAAGCTAAATAATGCCTGGGGACCTTAAGATAGTCCGCAAAGGCAAAGGTTTGGGTGCCTGGGGAGAATGAAAGCATGAGTCCCAAAGAAGCTGATTTGGATGTGCACACACATTTCAAAAGGGCTCTGTAACTGGAAAAACTATTTAAAAAGACAAAGTTAAAAAACAAAGCAGATACTGGGGGAAAATTAACACATTTATCACAGGAGGCTTCAGTGTCTCAAGTAATGAGGTGGTCTTAGAAGTTAATAAGAGAAATAAACTGCATAAGGGACAATGATGGGACCAATATGCAATTCTGCGAAGAGGAATGATCCCCAAAAGTTTTAAACGGAGAAGTGCTGGTTGTGTTCTTGAAAGTAATGAGAGAAATTCATGCAAAATTTCTCTGCCATCAGCCTGTGAATGGAGAAGCAGAGCAAGCACCCGAGGGGAAGGTGCAGTGTGGTCCTCCCAGGTAGGGTGCACCCTTGTCCTGCAGGGGCGAGGGCAGAAAGGGGTGTGGCTTGTCTTGGCGTCCTGGATGTCGTTGGGGCAGATGTAAGCTGTTCCCAGCAGCCCTCTGGGCTAAGCTACTACCCTTGGAAGCTGCTCCTGGAGAGGAAATGTTTCCTTCTGACACTTAAGGCACACGGCATGGGAGCACTAAGCAGTCGAATTCTGTGGCGAAGAGGGGGTCATGACCCAGAACCAGGTGCCCCTAGAGAAGAGGAGGAGGCTGTGGAGGCAGCAGCGGCAATGGTACAGGACGGGGAGGAGGAAGGCGAAGATGTCGGAAACACCAGCAGTCAGAGCGGCCGCAAGCGGAAGACAAGCCCAGGAGGGCCTCCGGCAAAATCCTCCCGCAGAAAGTGTACCAAAGACAGGTCCGGGTCCATTTATGAGGCTCTCTTCCTGAGGGGAGAGGACAGTGACATACAAATCCGTGCTTTGGGAGAAGAGCGGAACTTGCATAAGGTCTACCTTTGCCAGTCGGGGTACTTTGCTAGCATGTTCAGCGGTGCCTGGCGGGAGACAAACATGAATACCATAGAGCTACAGATGCCTGACGACAACATTGATGGTGAGGCACTACACGAGGCTTTTGGTTCACTGTATCGCGGAACCATGCTCATCCGTCCCAGCCTAGTTGTTGCCATCTTGGCCACAGCCAGCATGCTCCAACTAGATGAGGTGATTCAGCAATGTGGGGAGGTAATGAAAGAGACTATCAGTACCCAGACCGTGTTCAGCTACTACTATGCTGCTGAGAGCTATGGCCTCCAGAGCATGAGGACCATGTGCTTCCAGTGGCTGCTTGACAACCTGATGACCCAGCATAGTGAGGATCTATTGCGAGAAGTCAACCTGGACCTCATGAAAGAGCTCATCGCCTCTTCAGAGCTCTTGGTGATGGAGGTGGAGATGGACGTGTACACCACGCTGAAAAAGTGGATGTTCCTGCAGCTGCAGCCAACATGGAGGGGCCCCTGCAGAGCCCTACTGCCCGACGCCGACCTGTGGTTTGCCAGGTACAGGAGGGAGTCGGAGGGTGCCCCTTTCCTGGAGACCGAACAGGGCAGAGTCTTCGTGCCGGTGTTCCAGCAGCTGCGGCTCGCCTACGTAATCTGCGACCTGCCTTCGGCGCGCGTCATCGAACAGGATGCTCTGATCCCTGCCGCCTGGCTGACCCCGCTGTACAGAGAACAGTGGCTTGCCCTCCTCCGGGCTGAGCAGACCAGGGAGCTCGGACCCATGGACGTCCACGTGTCCGACCTTCAGGGGAACAGCATGCGGTGCGGGGGCCAGCTCCGCAGGGATGAGCAGTGCAGCTGGAGGTGGTCAGGCTTAAACTTCGGCTGGGACCTGGAGGTGTGCTACACCAACCGGCGCATCATTTTCCGTCACAGCGCACAAAACAAGTCCTGCGACCTTGGGGTCAGCTTACTCTGGCAGAGAAAGGTTGCGTTCCGCCTGCGCCTGGTCTCCTTGCACAGGGCTGGAAAAGCCATGTTCAGGAAGGACACGGAGTACCAGATGCTTTCTCTGAGAAAGGATCAAGAGCTAGAGGTGATGAACCTGGAGAACCAAGATGTGGTCTTCCCCATATATGTGACATGTAATTTCCTTTACCTCCCCCGAGAGGGACGCTGCCCTGAGTGAGGACCCTTGCAAAAGCCCAGAGAGCTGAATAGCTCTTCCCTGGGGACAGGAGTAGGCAGCATGTTTGAGATGCCAGCTTCCTCTGTGAGACCAACCAGACTTGTCCATCTCAGGTGATCACCTCTGTCAGAGGCTTTGTTGAAGTATAGCCCATAACGCTTGAGACTATTTAAGGTGCATACGAAGAGCACAAATTTTAAAGCCCCTCCCCCACCCCAAATACCTCCAGAACTCACCCGTGCTATTAATGTGCCAACCTGTACTCCTGGTTTACCATCCATCGACCTCCACATCATTTCTGAGAAGACAAAGACCAACTGACTTTAGAAACTGTGAGCCTAGCTACTCTACTATACTCGTAATGAAACTCTTTTAAAACATACATTTCCTTTAGTTTCAGTGAATGTTAAAGGGGTACTTTGACTTCTCTTTCAGTTGGTGTATTTAGAGCTGCCTTTCCAGACTCATTATTACCACCAACACTCACTGGTTTCATTCTGCTGCTCTCCCTTCCCTATTTCCTGCGACTGAGTGTAGTACTTGGTTTCCATGGTTTCTCACTATGTGAACACACCCAGACTACACAGATGATCTTTTTGTAGGTTGGTCCTCAACCTAAGAACATCTCAATATTAATTAGGCTTTACTCTAACTTTCCTAGCATCGCAACGCCAGAAAGACATTTCAAACTTTATAACATTCTGTATTGGGGGTGGGGAGTATATCCCTTTATTAAATACAGTTTTTTTCTTGTGGCATATAGTTATGAATTATTTATGCACCAGAAACTACTCTTTAAGCATGTTGATGGCCTTTGCTCTTCAGAAATATTTGCTGTTCAAATTGTCTTTGGAAAGATTGTTTTCTGTTTAAGAGCAGGCCTAGTAACCTCTGGAATATAATGGCTTTGAAGTACAATGGGAATTGCTTGGCATCTGAAAAAGGGAACGAAGGATGGGAATTCCAAGACACTAATCAAAAGGGTAAAATAGAGTGTTTTTGTCAAAAAAGGAGAGCGACACTAGTCATGATTTGAATATGTTTGTTTCTGATTACTGCTAATTTGAAAACTGCCACCACCCAGCCCCTCCCAAAGTCCTACTTGTTTTCATTTTACTGAGTGATTTTTATGGTTAAACGATGTCAAAGAATTGAAAACTCCGTTTAAGAGTTAATAAACACATACTTGGAAAGAGTGTGAAAAATTAAAGCAAGATGAAGAAATAAATAAAAAATAATCAAGATTAATAATCAGATTTAATGTTTTACTTAGCTGAGACCAGAATTTTGCTTATGGGTTTATATTTCTGTTCTCAATTACATTTTATCCTTTTTCATCCAGTGAAGAAATTACTTTTGACCCTTAATTTACATATTTTTTTTTCCTTCTTAGGGAGCTTTCAAAGGCTTGGCCATACCAAACCCACATAGTAGTGTTAGAGGAATAATTTCATAACAGTAATATGAAATGCCTCAATCAAGAAGCCACTACTGCCCTCGTTGCTGTCTCTCTTAATTATGCAGTTGTCCCCTGTGTGTTCTCTTATACTCTTATCTATCTAACCAAGTACAGACAACAAACCTCATTTTACTTTATTTTTGTAATAGTTAAAGTTGGGGAGAGTGTAAGTAATAACTCAGCATAAGGGCAAAAAATGTGTTGTTTTTTTTTTTTTATTTCACTTCTTTCGTATAAACTTTTTAAGCAATTTCAAATTACTTTTTTCCTGAGCTGATTGCCAGGATGCCATTTCATAAAAAAAGAGGTAGCTTCACTTGAGAAATTCAGAGACTACTTAGCTAGAAATCCAAATTGCCTGAGAGATCTGCTTTTCGTTTGCTGCCAAACTAACTTTAAATCTTTAAATTATGTTTTGCTGTTTGCATTAGAAAGGTGTTAAATAACGTACAAATGGTGACGGCTGAAATACATTCATTTACACTCTCACAAACCCTGGATGTTGCCATTTACCAGCTTGGGCCATTTATCCAGTTCCAGTATTTATTTATTTATTTATTGAAGTCTTTTGTTTCGACTGCTAAGGCAGAGGAGGAAAGCTTTCCACATTGACACTCACTTGGTTTTACAGCCTCTCAGTAAAGGAATGGGGAAGCAGGACAAAATGTACAGTTATGGTAATGCTACACAAGGCAATCAAACTAAATGGGAGCAAATTAAATGCCACAACAAAGGAGATGTACCTCTGTGGGATGCAATGCAGTCCTTAACGATGATGATCTCTGTCTCTGTTCTCTATATGACTCTCTGTCTCTCTGCTGCTCCCTATCTCTTTGTCTCTATTGTCTGTGTGTCTCTGTCTGCATCCTTGTCTATATTTGTATGTCTTTACTTTATGTCTACCTTTTTCTGTCTTTGTCTATCTCTGTCTCTTTCTCACTCTTCCTAAAAATAGAGAGGAAGATAAACAAAGATTGTCACTCTGTGTCTTACTGTCTCTTTCTGCTTCTGGCTGTATCTGTTGATCTGTGTCTATCTTGGTCTCTCTAGTTCTGTTTTTGTCTCTGTATGTTTCTGTTGCTTTTGTCTATGCCTGTCTATATCTATTTCTCTCCCTGTCCCTCTTTCTTTCTGTGTGTCTGTTTCTCTATCTGTCTCTGTCTCTCCTTTCTTCCTCTCTCGCTGTCTCTATCTCTATATGTGTACCTCTCTGTTTCTCTGTCTGTATTTCTCTGTCTCTGTGTCTGTCCCTCAGTCTGTCTGTCTCTATCTTTCTATCTGTGTCTATCAGTCTGTGCCTGTCCCCCATCTCTGTAGGAACTGTCTTTGTCCCTTTCTGTGTTGTCTGTCTTTCTCCATCTTTAACTGTTTCTACCTGTCTCTGTCTTTTCCTTTCTGTGTATCCTTGCCCACTTACTCTTGTTGGTATATCTGTCTCTGTCCATCTGTTGGGCTGTCTCTGTCTGCCAGGCTGTCCATTCTCTGGGTGTTTCTGTCTCGGGCTCTGTTAGATCTTTTGTTATAGTCTATCTCTGTCTCTGCCTGTCTTACAGAGGCAGGACTAAAATGTAATTATAATTCAGTACACAAACCTTCTTCTTTGTTCCCTTCCAGTGATGTTCATATGCCAGCTTCAGTAGTCTGTGAGAAAACAGAGGTTAACACTGCTAGGGCTCATGTTCAAAGATAATAGGGGACCCAAATAAACAAAGGCCTCTGAAGGAGAAAGAGGTGTCATGAGGATGTAGGTGGATGGACACTGACAACAGGCAAATATAAAATGTGCTACTGTGGAAAGTGTCTATAAATAAACAGCACAAATCTGTCCTTGGATTCTGATGAAATATCTGTCAGGGTGCTAGAAAACCATCTTTTTAAGTGGAAAAGAAAAAGAAGGGAGAGTGTCTATCCATAGGGTCTACAGGAAGGTACTCCCATCCCCACCTCAAGTCTCACCCACAGAATTTGGAAATGCAGCTGCCTGCTGAGAGAGAGTGAATGTAGCAAAAGTCGTCCACTCAGTTAAGTGCACAGCCCGAACCATGGGATTAAATTGAAAATTTTGGATTGGTGTCAGTAATAGACATTGAAATAACTAGATTGGAACAAAACCCAAGGTTTCAATGTCATCCCCTGTTCAGTTAGTATTGTAATTCTTAAGATATTTATATTTTATTGGACCACATAATGATTGATCTTTTCCTTGTCCACTCAGCTTCCTAGGCCTTTAGGCTCTTCCCTTTATTCAGGCAAATTCACTTGAAAGGATTGTATCATATGTCCCATGTTTCAAGGTTTACGAACTTAACTTCAGTCATCAATTAAATGTCATAAACTCTCAAATACGTAGCTCACGCGCGGACCTCTCCTTTGTACCCAGACTTATATCCAACAGTCTGGTCCGCAATCTCAAAGGTGCAGCAATTTCCAAAGGAACAAACTAGAACATATGGTCCAGTCAACAAATTTTAATCTAAGTATATCTTCCTTCCTCATTTGAATAAATGAGTATAAAGACATCAACAGTGGTAAAAAGATAATGGCCAAGATGTGTGCTGAAAGTGTTACTTTGTCAAGTGTTTGTGTCTCAAAAATAAAATTTTGCCTCTATAGGTTTTCTAATCATCTTATGTCTTATGGAGCATAGAAATATAACATGGAGATAGATCGGGTGAGGGTCAGAAGGAAGGGTGCCTGAAACTACAGGAGACTCCACGGGAAGACATTGCGGAGGAGAACTGGAAGGAGAAAGGTCCTGAGAGGCTTGGAGACCAACGACAAGGGTAGGTGGAGCAGATAACTTCCCCCTCCCTTGCATCTCAGACTGCTGGTGGCTCCTGAGTGGCTGGAGAGACCTGCCGACACCAGCCCAGAGATGGCTGCCACCAGTGAGCAGTGGCCTCTTGCGGACTCAGGCACGGCCTCCCAGCCCCCTCGGGGCACCTCCCCGCATGCAGACCCGAGCCTATCGGCAGACGCCATAGGGCTAAATTCTCTCTTTTCCCCTCCCTACTCGTGCATGCCCAGAAAGACAATTTAGCCATCACACGGAGGCATCTCCAAGGAACGGGACCTTTCCTTTTGGGGCCATACAGCAGACTGAGCGGTACTCAGACTGTGAGTTCCCTACCCGCCAGCCCTCCCAGGTGCTACTTGCCTGGGGACTCC
>NW_012133970.1:6968641-6972381 GCF_000956105.1 Propithecus coquereli
CATACACAAAGAGTGCAATGCGCACCACCCGAAGGATGGACATATTTGAAACTCGGACTTAGGGGGAGATGGGGGGCAAGGGCAACACACATATCCTAAATATCTGTACCCCCACAATATGCTGAAATAAAGAAAAAGAAATATAACATGCACAGATAAATATCTGTATGTTCATGATGTTTCAAACGTAGACAGTATTTTTTCTAGTAGACAAGAGAACTGAAATTTACCTCGTATTTAGATGGTAAATAGTAAATTCATATATGAACAGTCTTTGGAAATATTTTTTTTCTAACAGTACAGATGAAAGTTTGGTTTAGACTGTGAACACTTTTCCACATCAAAATTATGATTGGATCCCCATATTAGACCTCAAAAGATCATTTCACTCCATATTGTAGCAAAATTCAACTATCATAATTGGCTTAAGGCCTAGGAGTGAGGTAATATGATACAGTGTAGAAAATGAAAACAATTTGGGAAAATTCATGACAAGATTGAATATCTGCAAGATCCATAATTCTCAGAAAAGTGTTTGTCACATAAACATAATGTATTACATTGGTGATACTGGTCAATTATTTTAAAAAAGTAAAAATAAAATAAGGCAATGGTAAAAAAATATATAATAAGCTACAAGCCAACTGATGGTTCTGAGTAATGTATTTGAAACGTGGACTTTCATGAAGAAGTCTGGATAAATGAATTAAAAATTTTCAAGCAGTCATGAAGAGCACATTTTGCGTGAAGGCGAGTGGTTGAGTGTCATCCTCCAGCAGGAGAGGAGCCTTCCTCTAGAGCTGCATTCTCCAATATGGTAGCCACTGGGCCACATGTGACTATTTGAATTGATTAAAATTAAATACAATTGAAAATTCAGTTCCTCAGTCTCACTAGCCACATTTGAAGTGCTCAACAGCCACATGTGGACAGTGGCTACTGCACTGTGTATGACAAACATAGAACATTTCCATCATTGAAGATAATTCTCTTGGATAGTGTGCTGTTCCATAATCAGTTGTCCAAAGTGAATTGTACCTTTCCTTCTACTTCTTTAATATAATAGGTTGTGTAGTTAACGTTTTACTTACTTTTTTAGTGGTTTTGCTCTCTCAGTGGCTTGGCGAGGTTTGTGAGTACGGAGAGGAGTTACAAAAATGAAATTAAAAGTGTTCCCATTTTTGATTTATAAGGTCTTGTTTGTCACATTGTGCCTATTTAGTTGTTTTGGAGGCTGGGGACTGGGCTTGGGGAGGGGTGGTAGCCATCCATTTTGCTTGTTGAGATATGATGGGGGCTTGGGGAAGATTTGTTCTGAAATCCTGTGCTCTGAGACTTGAGGAATTTGGGTCTTGCCTTCTATGGCCCATAGAGCATCACCTAGTGTTCAGATCATCATCTAAAACTCACTGTCCAAAAGTCAGCTTTGCTTTCCATCTCCCATTCTGCTAACATGAAAACCCATTTTCAATATATTTTATGTTTCATTTATTACTCTTCTTATTGTTAATATCTCCACCATTACCCCAGCCCTCTTCTCAATCTAGAGGCCTTGGAACTGTCACTTGAGGGAGTATGGAGGAAATGTCTTTGTAAACTGAAAATTATTTCAGAAAGCTTAGTCATGGGCTTATTGTAATAATCATATTTGATTCCTCATTTTGCTTTATCATTAAAGATAACCTGACACATACTAAAATGTGGTAGCTCAGCAAGTTGGATTTATTATTTGTTGCAGTGAGGGAGAATGCACACAATGGGGAAATGTGAGCCATATAAATAAGAGAGTGATAGAAAAGGTGAATTAAAGGATTTGGGCTTATATTGGGTGATTTGAGTGAGGGTTTAAGGAAACAGGATTTTGATCAGGATTGGATGCTCTCAGTAAGAGAGGATAATCCTATATTCAAGTATCCTAACAAACCTCTCATATAGAGAGAGCAGATTAGAGTGAGGTTACAGCTGTACTTTGTTAAAAAAAAAAAAAAAGATCAACCAACCAACAAACAAACAAGAAAACAGCTAGCAGTCACGCATATTACCTAGGAAACGGATCTATATTGTGAGTTGTACAGTGATCGTGCTTTTGGCTGTGCTTAGAAAAAAATTATTAAGAGGCCTTTATTTTGTCTCACTTTATCATGGTCTCAGAGTGACTTTGTCTAAAGTTGGTATTCTGTGAGATTGTATGTACAATGGGACATTAACATGTTCTAGCTCTGAGTACCAGGACGGCTTTTAACAAGACTGAGGTCTAGCTGTGAGCACCAGGCCAGTTACTTGAAGTCAGGAGTTTGTTTTGTTTTTGGTTTTCTTTCGTTTCGTGTTTTACTGTCCCCTTTTAGCCCAGGACAGACAGCACTGGGCTACAGATCATGAATCCATGTTTTCTAGGTTTTCACCATTGGTCTGATTTTGCTGATCAGGAGTTTATTTAGAGAATGCAGTCTATAGTTGAACATGGGTTAGTCTCTCCTGCTCCTTTTATTGTATGTAGCATGCACTGTTGTCTCCTCTGATGTGACATTGGCTGTGCAATAGCATTTAAGATGCTGGACAGGATACCTTGGCAAACTGCAAAACAAGTGATTATAAGAAACAGAATGACTGTCAGGCCTCGAAACGAGTCTTGAATTCAGGGGCCCAGATTATGGAACTCAAGCAGTGAAACTAGCTGGGTCTGCTTTAGAGAGCCATGTGAATTTTGTTAGAGTCAAAAACAAGTTTGGGCCATCTTTGCCAGTTGTTATTATCCCTAAAGTGGGAATTGCAGGTCACAAAGCATTTAGGAAGAGGGAGTCAGTTATTCTTCCCAGAAGTGTTTTGAAGAAATTGGTTTGAAGGTTTTTGGACATTCCCCTCACCTCCAGGGAAAAACGAGCCACTGGAGTTTTCCATTTTAAATGTCTGAAAGTTTCTAACAATTATCCTGAATACACAGGATAAGTTAGCATTGCTGTAAAATGGGTATTTGTATGAGATCTTTATACAAGATCTTATAAAAGAAGTAGTGCCCCCAGTGTGACACAGACTATATTGGGAGTATGCGTATCATTTATCACAACAAGAGAAAGCCAATTCTGTGTTCCTCAAGACAATGTGTTTAGCAGTGTTAATTAGTTTCACAAAGCAGCCCGATTCTCACAAATGAACTGAATACCATGAACAAAGTGACTGTCAGGACCAGGATGGCCACAGCATTGGTGGCTACTCTGGATTGATTAGGCCTTGCTGATAGGATTGTAATGACTTCAGCGGGAGTATTTTGTAAAGTGTGATTTATGCAATCTGAAGGGAAACCAGGGTATTCAGGACAAGTATTTTGTTTATGTGAGGTCAAGATCCATTATTTTTGAGACTGAAAGGTGGGATTAATGCTGTAAGGGAAACATTTATATCAGTAGGAGACTTCAAAGAGACATCCACCTTTAGGAGTGTTTAAAGGAACAGCATTTTTTGTTTCTTTGTCAGCAGGGTCAGATGGGGAATGTCAGATCCAGCATTTGTTTTCCTGTAAGTCACAGAATGAGAACATAAGGGGTAAAACATAATAGGCTGAAGATAAGGGAGGTCATATTAGTGTTCTAGAAGGCATCACACTGTAATAATAGATCATAAAATGATTATGCAGGGCACATAGAGTGGTGTAATGGACACTGGGGACTCGAAAGGTGGGAGAGTGGGAAGCGGGTGAGGAATGAAAAATTACAATGTACACTATGTGGATGGGTGATGGACAC
>NW_012133970.1:6976421-6993359 GCF_000956105.1 Propithecus coquereli
ATATCTTATAGCATAATGTTGTATACCTTAAATGTACACAATGAAACTTATTGTTAACAATCACCTTGTTGCTTGAACTCCTCAAGAATTCTCCCACCTTTTACTGTCCCCAAAAGGACAGGTCCTTCCTTCTTCTGTGTTACCCTCTTTGCCTTACAACACTTCTGTTCTTGTACTCATGACTTTGTATTGCACTATTATAATTTTATACTTTCTTCTCCCATCCTTCTATTTAATATCCAAATAATCATGCTCAGGTCTAGTATTATGTAATCAAGAGTCAGTTGGACAACCTTCCTGTGTTCACATGCCCTCTATAGCATATATTCTATTCAATTCAATCAACTTTAGTTGAGTGAAGAATGAAGAGCAAATGACAAATTGAATTTAATGTTTTGTTATTTTCCTCAAATGACTAGCCTAAGTGTATCACCTCTGAGTATCATGGTGAAATATTGCTTCTACTACAATTTTACTGATGTATTGGAGGATTCTTCTTTTAAAGTTTTATTTTTAATTGATACAAAATAATTGTACATGTTTATGGGGCATGGTGTGATGTTTTATTAAATGTATACATTGCATAATAATCAAATCATGGTTATTAGTGTATGCATTGCTTCAAACATTTATCATTTCTTTGTGGTGAGAATATTTCCAATCCTTTCTTTTAGATATTTTGAAATATACAATACACTATTGTTAACTATAGTTACCCTAGTGTGCAATAAAACATCAGAAGTTACTCCTCCTATCTATCTGTAACTTTGTGCCTGTTGGCCCACCTTTCCCAATCCCCACCCTCTTATCTACCCTCTTCAGCCTCTGATATTCACTATTTTATTCTCTACTTCTAGAGAAGTAGAGAAAAGGTTGCCATTTTAGATTCCACATATCACTGACATCCTGTGGTATTTGTTCTTGTGTTCTTGGCTTATTTCACTTAATGTAATGTCCTCTTGCTTCATCCATGTTGTCCTAAATTTCAGGATTTCCCCCCTTTTATGGCCCAATAGCATTACATTGTGTATATAGACCCCACTTTTTATCCATTCATCTGTCAATGGACACCTAGGTTTATTGTGTATCTTGGCTCTTCTGAATAGTGCTGCAATAAATATAGGGGTACAGATACTAGATACTTCTTCAATATATTGATTTCATTTTTCCTTTGGAAATATACTCAGTTGTGGGTTTGTTGGATCATATGGCAGTTGTATTTTTAATTTTTTGAGGAACCTCCATACTGTTGTCCATATTGGCTGGACTAATTTACATTTTCACCACCAATATGTAAGAGTAACTCTTTCTCCACTCCCTCCCAAGCACTTGTTATTTCTTGTCATTTTGGTAATAGCTATTCTAACTGGGGTAGAGTGACATCGCATTGTGGTTTTCGTTTACATTTCCCTGATGATTAGTGATGTCCAGCGTTTTTTCATGTACTGATTTGCCACTTGTATGTCTTATCTTGAAAAAAATGTCTATTCTTGTTTTTGCCCACTTTTAATTGGATGATGATGATGATTATGATGATGATGATTGTTACTATTTGAGTTGTTTCAGTTCCTTATATATTCTGGACATTAACCCCTTGTCAGATGCATAGCTCGAAAATATTTTCTCCCAATCTGTAGGTGGTCTCTTTGCTCTGTTGATTCTTTTCTATTCAGTATAGAAGCTTCTTAGTTTGATGTAACCTTGTTTGTCTATTTCTGCCTTTCTTGTCTCTCCTTTTGAGGTCTTATCTAAAAAAACAAACGAACAAACAAACAAACAACGAGATATATTTGCCCCGATTAAATCATGAAGCACTTTCCCTGTGCTTTTTCTTTTCCTAGTAGTTTCAGATTTTCAGGTCTTACACTTATGTCTTCAATCCATTTGAGTCAATTTTTGTGTTTGGTGAATGATTGAAATCTAATTTCATTCTTCTGCATATGAATATCCAGTTTGCCAAGCACTATTTGTTGAAGAGACTGCCATTTCCCCAATATGTGTTCTTGATGCTTTAGTTGAAAATCAGTTGACTGTAAATGCATGGATTTACTTCTGGGTTCTTTATTCTGTTCCGTTCAGCTATGTGTCTGTTTTTATGCCAGTACTATATGATCTTTTTGTTACTATAACTTCATAGTATATTTTGATGTCAGGTACTGTAATGCTTGCAGCTTTGTTATTTTTGATTGTTTGCTATTGGTATTTGGGGTCTTTTGTGGCTCCATACTACCTTTACAATTTTTTTTTTATTTATGCCCTCCTTGTGTATACAAATACCCCTCCCCTCCTCCCTCTTCCCCCCTCCTCCCACCGCCCTCCCCCTTCCCTAGCATCCACTAGATGTTGTTCTGATATGTGCATTTATGTGTTGATTAGTTAATACCAATTTGATGGTGAATACAAATGGGTCCCGTTCTGCTGCTCTTGTGCTGCTTCACTTTGGATAATGGGCTTAAGTTTAATCCAGGAAAGTGTAAGAGGTGCTAGATCACTGTCATTTCTTATGATTGAGTAATATTCCATTGTGAACATATACCAAATTTTGATAATCTACTCATGGATTGACGGGCACTTGGGTTGTTTCCACATTCTTGCAATAGTGAATTGTGCTGCCATAAACATTCGGGTGCAGATGTCCTTATCGTAGAATGTTTTGTGCTCTTTTGGGTAGATGCCTAATAGTGCTATTGCTGGATCGAATGGTATTTCTATTTTTAGCTCTCTGAGGCATCTCCAAATTATAGTTTTCATTGTAGAGATCCTTCACATAATTTGTTTAAGGGTGTTTTTTTTATTGTAGCTCTTGTAAATAAAATTGCTTTCTTGATTTCTTTTTCACAGAGTTTATTGTTAGCATATAAAAATGCTACTGATTTTTGTGTGTTGATTTTTTTATATCGTAACTTCACCAAGTATGTTTATTAGTTTTTTGTTTTTTTTTTCTGTGCTCTGGAGTCTATAGGGTTTCCTACTTATAAGATCATGGCGTCTGCAAACAAGGATAATTTGACTTTCTCCTTTCCAATATTGATGCTTTTTAGTTCTTTCCCTTTTCAAATAGCTATGGCTAGGACATGCAGTACTATGGTGAAGAGAGGTGGTAAAAGTGGTCATACTTATATTGTTATAAGTATGTAATAAGTAATATATACTTATTTTGCCTTTCACCATGATGTTACTTGTGAGGTTTTTTTTCCTTAATCATAAAGTGGTGTAGAATTTTATCAAATGCTCTTTCTATATGAATTGAAATGATCATATGGTTTTCGTGTTTGAGTCTGTTAATGCAATGGATCACATTGATTGTGTTGTGTAACTTTAACCATTCTTGCATCCCTGAAATGAATCCCATTTGATCATGGTCAATGACATTTTAATGTCCTGTTGAATTCAGTCTGTTAGTATTGTGTTAAAGATATTGGTGCCTATCTTCATCAAGGTTATAAGCCTATCATTTTTATTATTTGTTGTGTCATATTCTGGTTTTGGTATCAGGGCAATGGCAACCTCCAAGAAGGAGTTTGGAAGAATAGCTTCACCACTAATTTTTTGGAATAGTTTGAGAAGAGTCAGCATTAGTTCTTTAAATGTTTGGAAGAATTCAGCAGTGAATCAATCAAGTCCTGAGCTTTTCTTTGATGGAATTCTTTATTACAGATTCAATACCATTACTCATTATTGGTCTCTAACAGTTGTTTTCCTTTATTTTTGATGATTCAGTCTTGGTAGTTTGTACATGTCCAGAGATTCATCCATTTCTTCTAGGTTTTTTAATTTCTTGGTATGTATTTGTTCATAATTGTATCTTATGATCCTTCATATTTCTGCAGCATCCGTTGCAGTGTCTCTTTTTATCTCTGATTATATTTATTTGAGTCTTTGTTCTTTTCTCTTAGTTTGTCTTTGTAAAGATTTTTCAATTTTCTCTTTTAAAAAGACCAACTCTTCATTTCATTGATATTTTTGTGGCTCCATTTTGTTTATTTTTGTTCTGATCCTTATTATTTCTTCTATTCTACCATTTTTGAGTTAAGTTTAAACTTGTTCTTGTTCCTTAAGTGTAGCGTTAGTTTGTTTGAGATCTTTCTACTTTTTTAACATATGGGTTTATTGGTATAAACATCCCTCCTAATACTGCTTTTACTGTATCTGGTAATTTGGTCTATTGTGTTTCCATTTACATCTGTCTCAAGAACTTTTTTTTATAATTCCCTTTTAATTTCCTTGTTGACTCCTTAGTAGCTCAGGAACATGTCATTTAATTTTCATGAATGAATTTTAAAGACGGCTGACTAGAAACTCCACATTCTCTCAGGAAAAAGAAAAAGTTTTGGAAACAAAACAAAACAAAACATAGATCAGCTGTAATTCTGAAGGAAAAGTTGCAGAACCTACTGGAGACTCCATGGGAATAACTTGTGGAACTGAATAAGAAGGAGCAAGATATCGGCAGAGATCAATCCCTGAATATTTGGAGCCCCATGGAAACAGCAGGTAGATTTTTTCCCCTTCCCTCACACCTCTGGTAGTCATCAGGTTCTCCAGAAGCTGAAGAGCTTTTCTACCCTCATGAGACCAAAAGCTGCTGCCACCAGTGAACTGGGAGTTTCTTGAAAACAAAGCACTGGGCTGCCAGCCCCCTTGGGATCACTCCCCATCACCACAGACCTGAGCCAAGAGGACGGGCACCCTAATGTTACTCCACCTACTGTGTGCCTTTGTCCTCCCCAGGGAGTTGAGCCCTTCAGTTTTCATGTCAGTGGTCCCCACACAAACATTTACCAACTGCTGTCCAGTCTGTAGTGGCCACAGGCGCTGGTGGGTCATGGGGCATCTGTGAGATCTCAAAGCATGGACATTAGACATTCTGGGCAGGTTGCCTTCCAGGGAGAGGGACAAAAATAACCATAGTGCCAGATCTCCTCCATTCAGATTCTCTTCCTCCCCCGCCTCTTGCCCAGCCACTGCTGCTGGGTAGCATGGGTGCCCCAAGGGATGATTGAGCCAGGGCTCTCAGGAGCAGCTGCTTGCCCTCTGTTGGTGCATCCACTACACCAAGGCTCCCATAGAGAGTGGGGCTCACACCTTTCCTCTTATAGTCCTGCAGAAGACCAAGGGGTGCTCAGAGTGTGAACTCCCTGCCACTGGCCCGTACCAGTGCTGCTCACATGGCTACTCCAGCAGAGCAGGACATACCCTATAGCAGAGGGACATTAAGCCTGCTTGAATACTCCACAGGCAATTTAGGACCAACACACTTCTCACTGTCATAGTCAAGGATTGAACTTAGGGGACCAACGGGCAGGACTCAAAGCCAGATTTCATACCCCCAGGACTTGATTGTGTTGTTTAGGGGCATGGAGGGTAGATTTGTGAACTAATTTTGGGAGATGAACGAACTCTGTGTGAGCAGAACTGAAAGGAGAGTGCAGTATTGGTCCGAGCCATAGTGCACTCGCAAAGCATGCCACACACACACACAAGAAAGCCATGCTTTTGGTCCAGCACAGGATCATGCACAGGGAAGCTCCCAGCCTGCAACACCACTGCTGGTAAGCTCAGCTAGTTTGGGCTTCTGTTTGTGGCCAGATGCTGGAATGAGACCTCCGGGGCGGGCGTGGGGGAGAAGAGCAAAATCCACTAGTGACAGCCAGTCTGTGAATTCCAGATGGCACATCCCCCATGAGCAAACTTTCTAGCTTGGTGGGGCCACTTTGGCCCCTCATGTGGCTTTCCCCAGTGGTCTGGGGGCTGACCCTCAACCTTTGTCAAGAAAGCTCTAGTGCTTTCCACTGTGGAGCCTTAAGGTAGGCTCATCTGACCCAGACCTGCCAGGGCTTGCTCCTTCACCCACCTCTGCTGTGCTGGAGAATACAGAGTCACCTGGGAGTTCCGGGGCCTTACCCTCCAAGTACCTGTCCTGATTAGCTAGAGCTGGTTGCAGGTCTCTACCCCCGCAAAAAAAAAAAAAAAAAAAACATTGCAGCTGGCTCTTTCCTGCAAGTTCACCTACTGGCAGGGAGGAAAACTTGTACAGCCCATATGGCTTTTACTG
Source organism: Propithecus coquereli (assembly GCF_000956105.1). Classification (NCBI taxonomy): domain Eukaryota; kingdom Metazoa; phylum Chordata; class Mammalia; order Primates; family Indriidae; genus Propithecus; species Propithecus coquereli. The sequence continues at coordinate 6,982,477 of NW_012133970.1, forward strand.
AGTCAATCATACAGGGTGTGGCTGACTCTTACCCACAAGCACCACCTACATATCAGAGATTAAACTGGGTGTCCCAATATAATTCACACTGTTAAGAAGACCACAGGGCTGGAGAAAGGGAAAACATTTGAAAGACCTCCATCTTCCCTTGTCAACAAGAGTCAGGAACATGCCCATGTATATATTACACCACAGGTGCAGCTGACAAACAAGTGCAATTGAGAAACCCATCACACTAAAGATATCTATAACCAAGGTATCCATCCAGATCCTAGATCCCCATCAAAGTACCCACAAGCATAGCCGAATGTCTTTACCAAACATGCTACAAACACATGTGTAAGAGTGGGGGGAAGCCTCATCTAAACAAAAGGAATCTGAAACCAAGAAGCATCAGGTGCTCCAGATGAGAAGGGGCCAGTGCAAGAACTCAAGAAGTATGAAAAGGCAGAGTGAAAGGACACCCCCATATGAGCACACCAACTCTCCAGCAATGTAGTAGAACCAAAATGAAAGTACTGACATGACAGATAAGCAATTCCACATATGGATTGTAAGGAAGCTCAATGAAATCCAAGAGAAAATGGAAAATCAACTTAAAGAAACCCGAAAAACTGATTGAGGAGCCAAGATGGCTGACTAGAGACAGAACTTGCTGGACTGCACCAGCAGAAGAGTTAAGGGTTGGATGGAGGAGAGTGGAGAATGATTACTGCTTGGAAGTGAACCACAGGGACAGACAACAGAGGAGTCCAGGGACCCCACCAAGAGGAACTATGAAGCTGAGAGAGGGAGGGATAGAAAAGAGAAATTGGTGGCATGAACCGAATCCAGGGAGTCCTGGCACCCAGCAAAAGGGTAAGGGGCCTCCCATTCCCCACCCGGGTGCCTTAGGCCAGCAACAGGACACAGGGCTCTCCGGGGTGTGCCACAAGGGACCAGAGAGCAAGCATCCCTGCATCTGGATGCCTCCTCCTCTGCACCTCCTCTGCTCCCGGCATCCCAGAAAGTAGTTTTGGCTCAAGCCAGCCTGTAGCCACAGCCCCACCCTCACCATAGCAACTGTGAAAGCGCTTTGCACTGAGATACTTGGCTCCCCACAACAGGGGCACATTCCCACCCGAACTCACCTTGGAGAGTGTAGCTGCAGCAGCTGTAGCTTGGACACAAGAGCAATGCGGGAAGACCACAGCTCCTCCCCCAACCATAGCAGCAGCTAGAGTACTCTGTGCTGAGTGAAATGCTTTTCAGCACCGGGGGCACATTCCCACCGGAGCCGGCAGTACAGCTGCATTTTGTGATCTTTCTGCCCACAGACATTTGGCATATTCACAGCTCAGACAGTGGGGCGGGGAGACCTAGGGGGAGAGGTCACGGCTCCGGGCTCGGGTGGCAAGAGAGAGCCCTCGTGACCATGTCCAAAGGGAGGGCATGGAGAAGCACAGAGAAGCAGGGGGCTGTGAATGTGCCACATCCCCCACCTCCCACTGGAGAATCACCATACTGGAGTAGGCTGTGGCACTGGGACTGGATTTGCATAGGCCCTGGTTCCCATGGCAAATGAATGCCTTGGCACTTAGGCTGAACTGGAGCAGTGACTGCCCCCTCCCCACTCAGTTCAATAGGGAGTAGCTTGATCCAAGAATCTCTTGAGCTGCTTCTATTACCCTGGTGGGAGCATCCCCCTGGCAGAGACCTCTGTAGAGAGAGGCCTACCCACCTCAACTTGGGGTCTAATGGTGGAAAAGTGGTGCACAATTGGAGATCCCCCATCCATCAGTGTCACTCAGAGACACACACCAGTGGGTCGGACACAGGGACCGTGGGGTAGCTTGACAGCCAGTCTTGGGCAGAGAGAGAACACATGTAGACCAATCAGAGAGGAAAGTGCTGTGGAGTCCCAGGGAACAAGTAGGGAGGGTGCACATCGAACCCCACAGAGGAACTGGGCTAACTGACAGGGATGGAAAAAGCCTGGCTAGGGGCCTCAGCAATCACATAATTAGGCTCCTCCCATCAGGAGGAGCTCTCCAGGCTTGGGGAGATAGTCCTGAACTTCATACAGCGGCTACCCCTAATAGCTGGATAAGCAACTTCTGAGCCCCATAGAGGCTCAGCAAAGCCCCACATCCACACTTTCACATCCCAGCCACAAGGTATCTTGCTCCTCCCTGGACCTCAAGGAGAGCAGAGTCCAAGGAACCCCTGGAAGCTACAAGGCCACTCCCAAAGCTAGGGCATTCATATACCCAACCTAGGGGCCAGAGCCTACCACCAGCATAATACATTACCTCAGCAACTGGCTCCTCCATGCAAACTGCAATCAACAACAGTGGGAACCTCATAGCTAGCACAGTGCTTTCCAGCACAAACTATTAGGGATCGGTGGATACATACCCACACGTATGAATACAATCCACTAGCTCAGGGAGTAAGCTGGGAAACCAAACTCACTACACCCCATTGGGAGGAGGTGAGGACAATGGGTCAGAGGTAGCCCAAGAGTTTCATCATACATGCTAAAAAAAACCCAAAGGCAATTCAAGACCAGCATTCCTCCCCCCCAGCACAGTCAGGATTGATATACAGAGATTCAGAGACAGTGCCATAAACCAGCCCTAGGACCCCCAGCTCTCAGTGAAGAGGCCAGAAGAAAAAGAATCTATGAAAGGACCCCTAAAAAATGAAAACTCAGAGGAAAAAGACAGGCCTTAAAGAAATCAATAACCTCTCACCAATGGATACCAACATAAATGAAATGGATAAAATGACAGATGAAGAATTTTGAATATCAATTATAAGAAATATCAATGAAATACAACAGAAAATATAAATCAAACACAAATAAGCCACAAAAACAATGCAGAAAATGAGTGAAAATTCTCCAAACAAATCAAGGTATTAAAGAAAAAACAAATTCTGGAAGTGATAAATTCATTCAAGGAATTACAAAACACAGTGGAAAGCCTTAAAAATAGGCTGGATCATGCAGAAGAAAGAATTTCAGAGCTTGAATATAACACTTATGAGCCAAACAAATCATTCAAAACAAAGAACAGAGGAACGAACAAAGCCTACAAGAAATGTGAGATTATGTAAAGAGGCCAGACATAAGAATCATAGGCATCCCTGAGGGTGAAAAAGAAAATACGCAAGGGTTGGATAATTTATTTGAGGGCATTCAGGCTGAATTATTAATTCCTCTATTATTAATAATCATTAATAATTCCTCAATTATTCAATTGAGAAAAATTTATCTGGCCTAGCTTGAAATCTAGATATCCAGGTACGAAAAGCACACAGGACTCCTGGGAGATTCATGGTGAAAAGGCAGTCACCACATCACATAGTCATTAGGCTGACCAAAATAAAAACAAAAGAGGCACTCCTAAGAGCAGTAAAGAGAAAACAGAAGGTAACTTACAAAGGAAAACCTATAAGACTAACTGCAGATTTCTCAGCTGAAACCTTACAAGCCAGACGGGACTGGGGATCCACCCTCAGTCTTCTAAAAGAGAATAATGGCCAGTCTAGAATTTGTGATCCTGGCAAACTAAGCTTCTTATCGGAGGGAGAAATAAAGACTTTCCCAGACAAGCTGAATTTTCTCACCAGTGGCTATTTTAGCATGCTCTGTCATCACTTGAGAAAGTTTATATTTCAGAGGCCTAGCTATGCCCCAGAACAGTATCAGTACGTCAGTTAGACTGAATTCTTGGGGTCTCTATATAAAAAAAATGGAACCCCAATTTAAGATGAAGATCACAGGGCAATAAGCTATTGAAAACAAACAAACGACAGCAACAACAACAAAAGGTTGGATTTGCAGTCAAACATATGGGTGACTTCCCTCAGCCCTATTTTACTCTGCCTGATCATTTGTTTCATGTAGCCAAGAACACAGGGCCTAAATAGGGTTTTCAGAATGTTCTAGTTGCAGAAGTGTTTTCACTCAGCTTCACTACTTTACACCCCTACTGCTGGTCTGAAGAAACGTGCTTGAGTTTAGTGTCCCCTCAGTACTAGCATTCCAGCCATGGCAGGGTTCCTCTGTTTCTCTGAAGAAAAACAAAGCAAAACAAAACACAAAGGCCTTCTCTGGGTCTTAATTCATGAGGTTGTCATATTGTCTCCAGTTACACAAAATGCCTCACCCACTTGGAGGGCATAGAGAGAGTTGGAAGAGGACAAGGGTTTTGTGAGAGTGTATTTAGAGCTTTCTGTTAGAAGACTGAATCTCCCCAACCAAGGGAGAGGGATGGAAGATGGGTCCCCTCTTCACATCCACTCAGGCATGCAAGAGGGTCTTCAAGGAGACCTCTGCCTACAGTGTCAAGTGTGTCCTCTCTCCATGAGGGACTAAGCAGTGGTGCTGTGACATAGGTCCAGGAGCCTGGGTTGAGAGCACCTGCCCCACCCCCCACCTGAAGCCCCCTCTAGGAACCCGATGAGACATCGCTGTGGCAACCACTGTTTGGTCTGCATCCTGTTGCCCTAGGAGATGCCACAGGCCTCTCCAAGAGTCTCAGAGCGGAGCCTGAGAGTCCTTGGCCCTTACCCTCAACCCTCCCAGATCAAAGCCTCTGCCTCAGGACGTACCCACTCCCCAACACCAGAGGAAAAATTTCCCTGAGATTCTCTGAGAAAGGAGAGCAAGGACAGCCTCATGAGTGAATCTGGAGAGGCCACCCCTACGGAGATGGCCGCCTTAGACTCCCCTCAAGCAGCACAGAAACAACTCATATCCTTGGGAAGCAGGGGTCCTCCCAGGGCCCTAATTGCTGGCAATCTCAGCGAGGATGCTATCCCCGGGGCCACCCCAGCAGCAGGCGCCAAGGTAAAGGTGACCAAGATGGTCACCGCCAAGAGGGTGAGAGGCTTCGTCAAGTGGTTTAATCTGAAGAATGGGTACGGTTTCATCAGCAGGCATGATACCCAGGAAGACATATTTGTTCACCAGACGGCCATTGCCCGGAATAACCATCTGAAGTACCAACACCGTGTGGACGACGGCGAGACCGTCGAGTTCGATGTGGTGCAGGGTCAGCGGGGCACCGAAGCCGATAACATGACAGGGCCCTCTGGCGCCCCTGTAGAAGGCAGCCCCTACGCCGCCAACCGTCCCCGCTTCTACATCCACCGCGACGCGCCACGGCTGCGCGGCCACCAGGATGCCTAGGAAGATGTCCACAGTGCTGAGGGCTTCACCACACGCTTCACCGCAGTCCAGGGCCCGCCGCACCGCCTTGCCAACAGATCCCAAGACCAAAGACTGCGGCGCTTCCCGTCCTTCCGCAGGTCCCAGGCAGTGGACGGCCGCCCGTCGCTCCTTCCTCCCACCAGAGGCCCACAGGCCGCCCACTTGCCCGGGTCCGCCCAGGCCGCAAAGCCTGAGGCTGCGTCACGGCAGGGACATGACCCCAGCTATGTGCTTACTCGCCCAAGGGGCCAAGGCATAGCTCCTAGTCCACAGCCTTGGCCGGGTGTCTCTGAGGAGCTAGAAAAAACAGAGAAGAGCGTGCACGAATCAGGCTACGGATCCCGTAGTTCCAACAACTCCCGCCGCCTCCCACAGGTGGCTCCTGGCTCCCAGGGCCAAGACCCCCAGGGAGGAGAGGGCAAGATTATTGAGAAAGGCCCTGCTGAAACCCCTGCTTCTGCCTCTGTCACAAAAAAGAGCAGCGCTGCTGAGGAAGAGGACCCTGTGCTCGAGGATGCCCCATCTATTGTCCAGACTCAGTAAAAGCCTGGCTCCCTCCACAGGGACTCCCTGGCCTGGACTGCAGGTGGTGTCCTTTAGAGGAGATGATGCTCTTTGGTGTGACCTAGTCCCCAAAAGCCACGATAGGAACAAACACATTGACTGTTACATTTGTGCCCTGAAAAAAAGGCATGCCCCCTTCCCCAAGGTTTGAGGATAAACTAGAAGATCTGCATATATCTAAATCCCCTCCTAACGTCTGCCTTGGTAGTTTTAGTTCACGCTAGCACACACAAGCACACACTCCTCTGAATCTGTTGTTTTTAAAGACTTGAACCACACCTATTATGGTGAGACCCCAGGCGAATTAGGAACACAAAGATCATCCGATATTAAAGACTACTATCTGGCCTCACTTTGTGATATTACTCTCCTATGACTTCTCTGATTTTTTTTAGCCTGAAAACACAACAATGAGGCAGCGCTGGCCCTGGTGGCCGTGTGGTGCACCTGCCCTTCACCTGGGGAGATGGAGTGGCTGACCCCATTGAACAGCTCCCTGCAGATGTCCCGCGTGGACTTCTGCAAAGACAGTGACCAGCCGCTGATCCTGGAGGCATCAGGGCCCCAGCTGTTCATTGTCCTTGCTGGTTCTGCTGCCCAGAGATCCTTCCGTGACCCAGATCGGGCCCAGACCTGTGTCTGCACAGACCTCCATCCAGGCATGAACGGGATGACAGCTTGAGAGCTCAGGACAAACGCAGGACCAGATGGCACCACCCACCATCCTCATCCCCACCTGCCAGCCGTGACCTGGCTGAAACCAGGACAGGCCCCCAGGCCTCCAACCCCCAACAACCTGCTCCTGCCCGGGGTGTGTCCACCCCTCATGTCTCCTACTCTCCCCCACACACACATGCAGAGAGGAGTGCGGGGCTACCCAGGCGGGACACGGTGGTGAACACATCTGGCTTGCCCTGCCCTGACACACACTGTATCACCCCAGGGTCCTTCGTGGCAAACGGTCAGAGGGGTCAGGGTGAGAGCTGGGCCGACAACTGCAACGGCACAGAAGGAACTCACTCTCTCAAGGGTCTCCAGCCGAGTGAGCTGGGCAGGACGCTGTCTCCAGAATGTGGGTGCCTCACTACCAGGGTCCTAAATTAATGAGGAAGTGGGATCACCTTCTCTGGGCTTGTGCCTCAGATGAGAATTCCCCAGGAGCCCCTCTGGGCTGCTCACTGCCCTCCTCTACCCCATGCCATGTACCCCCGCACACAGGGACAACAACACAGCCCACCCCACAGGCCCTGAGGAAGGCCTGGGTGCAGCCAGAGCCCAGTTTTCAAAAGACTCTGAAGGGATTGTAGAAGGATGAAGTTCCATCTTCTGTGGCTTCTTCCTGCCGGACTTACAGGCGTAGGCCCTGCCCAGCATTGGAGAAGTAGAACTCTCTAAGAACAGTCCAGGGGGCGCAGGGGCAGGATGCTTCCATGTTTTGGATCAGCCGGTGAGATGGGTTGGAAGCCTTGCATCGGCACGAACTTGGACTGCAGTTACTGTAACCGGGAAGACACAAATACAAACGTGGTCCAAAGATTGAAAGAAGGAAGATAGCTAATAAGCGCCCTGAGAAGGGAAGTAACCAAATGATACTGGGCAAACGTCCCTTAATAGAATCCCAGCTGGTCTGGAAAGCGGGCGATTGATGATGTTATATTAATATGTAGCCATGTTCACCCTTTGTTCTACCTCCCCCATGACATTAATGTAGATGCAACACGATGAGTTTGCAGCAGCACTTATGGCTCCCTGTTCAGCCAAAATGCAACATGGTTATTTTCCTATATCCGAGATGGACAGAAAAGGTTTTTTCCAGGGAGAGGAGGGAGTGTAATGTAAACACGGTGAACAACTAAGGCAAAATGCAAGTTTGGTTCATGACTATGAAAGTGACTTCATTCCAGTCACCAGGAAGTAAGCCAAGGAATAACAAGTGGGTTATTAGGGAAATGCCAACAGTGATTAAGAAAAGAAGAACGAGCACACGTTTACTAGTCATTTGAATGAGGGTGTTACTTAGCTTTCTTGCTGTCTTCTGGAGTGTGTGGAAACTGTTTTCCACGAAACCCGTCACTGATGCCAAAAAGGTTGGGGACCGCTGCTCCACAGGCTCACAGGAGTATGCCAGCTCCTCTGCGCCAACCCGTGGGGGCTCACGAGGCACAGGTTTAATCCTAGCCAGATGTTTCCAACTGGTTGGTTCTGATGATGACGGGAAAAGGAAGCTTATAGGTAGCTTAACATCTAAATTACTAACGAGTCTTTATGTCGGATACAGGCGTGGTCCGAGGTGGCGGTGGCCAAACCTCGCAGTCACGTGCGGTGCAGCACACAGGCTAGAGGAGAAAAGACAGAGCCGTGCAGAGGAACAGAGACTGCAGCCTGCAGTACAAGGAACACAGCAGCGCACAAAGTACAGAACAGGCTTCACTCGGAGAACAAAAGTAACATTCTAATCCGACTTGAAGAAACGCTCAGGGTTTGGGCAAAGGCAAGAATAAAGGTAACAGCAAGACAAGCAGCCCCAGTGCCGGCAAGAAGAGGCCTCAGACAAAAGAACAGGTTTTCCCAAGGGGCCTGTTTTCAGCCCTTTAGCTTGGGATCACCGACACAACACGGCTCTGGTGTCCCGGAGTCGCCACAATAAAGGACCTCTGTTTAACGAAAGAAAAGGATTTCAAAATAAACAGGGAAAATGACCCGTCTTGAAAGAATAGAAACATCTCCCCAGAGATGAGAAAAGAAAGGCAGAAGGAGACAGTGAAGAGAGAGACAGAATGAATGCGTCTGACACTTTGGAAGGCAAGAAAACCGAAAAGAAACCAAACTAGACAAAGGGAGACTTACCCCATCCTTCGGGGTCCAAATAGTGCCACTCAGTCTTAATTTGGGGTCTGGGTGGGCGGTCGCCCTTTGTCCCATCTGGGTCACCAGGTGACACAGGAAAGTGACTCCCAACACTGGCAGTCACTTGAGGTCCAGGTGGGTCCTTGGCTTCACGCAAGAAGGAATTTCCAGGAGGGAGCCGAAAGTATAAAGTGAAAGTGAGATTTATTCAGAATCTATAGAAAGTCTGCTCCAAGGCACAGCAGAGGCGAGTTCTCCCTGCAGAAGAGACAAGCCCCCTTTTTTACTGTCCACACAGCTCGGGTCTGAGCCCCGTTGTCTACATTCGAATCCTGGCTCCGCCACTCACCAGCCACAGGACCTCACCAAGCCTCCGTCACCTCCTCTGTAAATGGGGGTTATAAAAGTCTATGCCACACCGGTTCTTGCGAGGTTATCAGAATTTACACGTGTCAAATGCTTAGAACGTGACCGCACAGAAAATGCTTGGTAAGTCCCAGCTCTCCTTATCATATGCTTCTACATGCTTCTCTTTTGCAGGACTTATCAGAGCTAGGCTTCAAATACTCATTTGTGTGATGCTGTTGCTGATGACTGCCTCCCCTGGTACAGCCTTGAGCCAGGGCTGGGTGACCCGCCATCAGTGTGTCCCTAGTATCTAGCCTGGGGCTTGGCACACAGCTGTGCTGAATATTCTCTGGTTGCCCCACCGGATCCATCCCCACCCTCCCCCGGCTCTGCAGCCCAGGAAGCTGAGACCTCTGCAGACCATCGGGTGGGCTCCCCAGTCATTGAATTTCTGGCTGAGTTTGGGCAGCGGGAGTCACCGGCAGGAGGTAAAAGGGTGGACAGAGGATGAGGGTGGGGTATTCATCTTCCCGGCTCTCTCTGCCAGGCGACAAGCCGTAGCAGCTGTGTCTCTGTACTAGAGACCTCCTTTCAGGCAACCCCAATTCCAACCATTCTCCAGGCCAGGTGAATGCCTGGTAATGTCCCCCCCTCTGCCTGGCCCAAGGGTGCCCCACCCATTCACTGTTCCCATCTGTAACCGGCCCCCGGCTTACACTCTGTTCAATTCCTCCCTTAGCATGTCATGAGGAGTTGATAACAAACAGAAAGTGAGCATGCATCAGAGATGGAGTTCTGGAGTGGTGCTCCAACGTGGGGGTGCCTGAGAACCCCCAGGAGGGCTTGTTGAACCCATGTATGGCTCCACTCCAAGAGATGTTCATTTGGCTGGGCAGGCATGGGGACAGGGTCCATAATTTGCATTTGTAACAAATTTCCTGGTGACACCGACGCTGCCAGGCTGCAGACCACATTTTGAGAAACACTGCACTGGAGAAATGTCAAGACGTTTTGTTAGTTACAGACCCGAAGCCTCATGGTTGCACCAACTGTCTGTAAAGACACGAAAGGCCAAGTACAATAGAATCAATGTTTTATTTTACACTTCTCTGATCAATGAAATCCAAACAAAGGTGCCTGCTAACAGAGAAAGAGGAAACTACAATCAAGGCAGTGGCAAGATTAAGCGCTAGGAGCAGAGGGAGGGGTGTGCGAGGCCCCGTCCTGGGCAGGCTGCTCCCGTTCTCAGGGCGCAGCCGCAGAGGGGCCCACAGACCTCGGACCGATGAAGACGGCCGTTAAGCCACAGCCCGCGAGTCCCGAGGCTCGAGGACGAGAAGCGGCTCCTTCCTGCCCCCCCAGCACGGGCTGCGCGGCACGGGAAGGAGCGGACACGCTGCAGGGCACACGGACGCCCCTCTTCCCTGGCTCCTCAGGCCAGACACCCGCTCTGCACACGCACACGCACGCGCACGCTTGCACACTCACAGGCCACACGACCGATTCCAGGGCTCCGTCTCGGGCCCAGGCACCGACCGCGGCGTCGCGGTGTGCGCGCGTCTGCTTAGCGCAAGGACAAAAGGCGACTGCAGAAGCGAGGGCTCGACCGCGACAAGCATCTGGCGAGGGAGCAACTGCATTCCGTGCCCCGTTGTCGTGGGCGAAGATTCCACGGAGCCGCTGGGGCCGGCGGAGCCCAGTCAGGGAGGTCCGGGTGCCGGTTCTGGGACGCGGTCCAGCTCGAACGTGCTCCACAGCAGCCGGTCGGCGAGGAAGCAGAGGGCGAGGAGGCCGGTCCCCAGCAGGTCCCCCAGCCCCGTGAGGTAGGGGATGCAGTGGTTGTCAGGGTCCAGGGAATGGTGCCAAGCCAGCCGGACCATCACTTCCGCCAGGTACAGCAGGATTGTCACCTGGCGCAAAAGCA
>NW_012133970.1:6998184-7000963 GCF_000956105.1 Propithecus coquereli
CTCAAATACTTACCACATATGATGGGAGCAAATATGGCCATGCCTTTGTACTGCTGTTTAGAAATGGTTTTGCTCAAGATGAGCCCTCCAAAACTGGGGAGAAAGCAGACGCAGCCCAGTGACCAGGGGTTCACTCGCGGGGCCCCCATCAGCCAGCATCCCCGGTCTCGGCAGACAGGCGGTACCCGCCACAGCCGGCCTGGCACCCCCGTGTCCTCTGCACCCGACTCGAGCTTCCCCATCCCCACCTCTGATCTGGGTCTCGGCTGCTCCAGAAGCCATCTGAGAATGTCAGCCCATTATGAAACACATGAGTGCCCGCCTTTCTGAGGCCGTGTGGCCGGCTGGGCCCTGTCCTGCGACGCCTCCCGAACTGCACTAAGATGCTGTTCGGTGAAACGGAGCCGGAAAATGCTGCCCGTGCGCCGTGGGCCGCTGGGCTTCAGCAAAGGCTCTCCCGCCCTGGGGACTTCTTGGAGCCCTGGAGAAGCTGGGTTGAGTCGTACAAGGAGCCAGGCGCCTTCCGGAGGCAAAGACGGCCACGCTACCTCTCCTCCCTGAGAGTCGAAGCTAGGGGGACGCAGGAGAATGGAGTGGGGAGTCACAGTGCACTAGCAGGAGAGGGGCCCCGAGAACAGGGCTGGAGGGTGGAGGGCCTGGGCTCAGCGGAAGGGCCTGAGGTCGAGGGGACAGACCCCACGGCAGCTGTGCTGTGCAGAGTGACCTGGCACACCAGCGGATGACACAGTCACGGCCTCAACAAGGTCGGGCCGGCAGAGCTCTGGCAGCTGCGGACGGAGAGCGGGGTCCCGTGGCACCACCGCGAAGGGGAGGCAGGACCTTCACCTGACCTTCCCAGCGCCGCCGCCTCCTGTCCCCCTGCTGCTCTGGCAAGTGCGGACAAGGTGCCCTCTCTGAGGATGAATGAGGCCCGGGGTTCGTGGTGAAAGAAAGAGGAAAGTGGAAAGGTCTGACCCAGCCAGTCCTGGGGTTCCTACGGAGCCCACGGCTACACCTCACTCTGCCCCAGACCCCGAGGCCCCGAGCGTCACCCGTGCTCAGGGCTTCGTGGCTCCCAGGGAGGAGGCGGAGGGGGTGGCCGTGGCCCAGCGCACCTGCTGACGACCATCGCGAGGACGATGGGGACCCAGCCGAACTTCAGGATCTTCACGACAGGCGGGCTCTGCTTGGCGACGAGCAGCCACAGGGGGGTCAGAGCCAGGAGGCCGATGCAGACCAGGGGCATCAGAAACCGGCTGTCTGGAAAGAGAAAGGGGACGACGCCGCTCGTGGGCCAAGGCCAGAGCGCGGGGCAAGGCCTGTGCCGCGCAGGGCAGGGCGGGCTGGGGATGGAAGGCACCAGAAGTCTGAGGGAACTCCTGCCCCACCCCACCTTCCAAAGACTCTTTTCCATCCCATTGAGCAACTGGGAAAGCTCCTCTCTGTCCCCCAGTCCTGCCACACTCACCTCCCCTTCTCTGATGTTCTTGCTATTTCCTTATGCATATTTAGCACCCTGCTCCATCTCTTCCTGCCCCAACATTCCTGCTGGGATGAGCAGTAGCACTTCTGGGACGCGCCCCATGCCAGCAGCGCGCTCAGCACCCACACACCCAACCTCATTTCACGTTCTCAACAGCCCCGTTCGGACAGGCGCCGGGAGGAAACTAGCACAAAGAGGTGGCCGCCCGAGACCCATGGCCAGCAAGCAGCCCAGGCAGGCTACGGTCCGCCGAGGGCAGGCTCACCTGCCAAGGGGGCCCCGACACTCAGAGGTGCCCAGGCATAAGTCTGGGCCCCACGCCCTGCCTCTCCAGGCGGTGCCACTAGGAACATCCCCCTACCCCTCTTTCCTTCTCTACACTAACATATCATGTCTGTTCCTCTGCCACAGGCGCCCAAGGTTGGCCACAGACAAAGTACTTCCTGGTAGGAGTGGCCAGCCTCTGTGCCCTCCCAGCAGTCTCTACACAGGTCTCAAATGCTCTGGGGGACAGCTGCCTGCAGGAGCATCTCCTTTCAGGACACTTTCGAGTCCAGCCCAAGTTTTCCATAACCACTCACAATCCCCTGTAGAGGTCCTGCCTCATTTTCTTCCCAGCACGGTAATGCACACTTCCCCAGTACGCGACTTGGTCCCCACCTACCCCCAGCAGGTGCCACAGTCCCCTGCTCGCTCCTCAGTTGGTAAAGATTTCTCTAATATGGGTCAGTCCCAGAATGCACCAGAGATCAGTTCATAGTCTCATCGGAGAGATGAACAATCCAACAGAGATTCAATGTGCAAATCATCAGTCACGTGTGGAAATAGGTACATGGTCCAGTATGGGGCAGAGGGAAAGGACCTGGGGGAACCCGGAACTCTTATTTATTTTGCAAATTAAACTCAAATAATTAACCCGTACACAAATGTTGTTTTAAATTCAATTTGGCTTAAAAGTAAAATTAAATCATCTCATTTGATTCTTACAGAGCCTCATCGCCACGGACGTGAACTCGCAGAATCTGCCTGGTGATTAAACATCGTTCTTGGCAGGCAACACCAGGGATGGCAAGATGATCCCAGAGCTGGGACAGAAAGGACCCAGTGCCAGTACACTCTAAATCACAGCTGTTTTATTTGTCTGCTTTGGTTGCCAACAGATAAAAACGAGTGATTTCTCAAATCCCTGGGTCCACATTCCCACAGAGCAGGGATAACTAGAGCTTTGCTGAGGCTCTGCCCTCTGTCTTGGGTACTTCCTCAACAACCACCAGCACCACATGCCCACTGCCCACC
>NW_012133970.1:7001013-7003502 GCF_000956105.1 Propithecus coquereli
CTACACTAACATATCATGTCTGTTCCTCTGCCACAGGCGCCCAAGGTTGGCCACAGACAAAGTACTTCCTGGTAGGAGTGGCCAGCCTCTGTGCCCTCCCAGCAGTCTCTACACAGGTCTCAAATGCTCTCGGGGACAGCTGCCTGCAGGAGCATCTCCTTTCAGGACACTTTCGAGTCCAGCCCAAGTTTTCCATAACCACTCACAATCCCCTGTAGAGGTCCTGCCTCATTTTCTTCCCAGCACCGTAATGCACACTTCCCCAGTACGCGACTTGGTCCCCACCTACCCCCAGCAGGTGCCACAGTCCCCTGCTCGCTCCTCAGTTGGTAAAGATTTCTCTAATATGGGTCAGTCCCAGAATGCACCAGAGATCAGTTCATAGTCTCATCGGAGAGATGAACAATCCAACAGAGATTCAATGTGCAAATCATCAGTCACGTGTGGAAATAGGTACATGGTCCAGTATGGGGCAGAGGGAAAGGACCTGGGGGAACCCGGAACTCTTATTTATTTTGCAAATTAAACTCAAATAATTAACCCGTACACAAATGTTGTTTTAAATTCAATTTGGCTTAAAAGTAAAATTAAATCATCTCATTTGATTCTTACAGAGCCTCATCGCCACGGACGTGAACTCGCAGAATCTGCCTGGTGATTAAACATCGTTCTTGGCAGGCAACACCAGGGATGGCAAGATGATCCCAGAGCTGGGACAGAAAGGACCCAGTGCCAGTACACTCTAAATCACAGCTGTTTTATTTGTCTGCTTTGGTTGCCAACAGATAAAAACGAGTGATTTCTCAAATCCCTGGGTCCACATTCCCACAGAGCAGGGATAACTAGAGCTTTGCTGAGGCTCTGCCCTCTGTCTTGGGTACTTCCTCAACAACCACCAGCACCACATGCCCACTGCCCACCCTCCCCACCCGCCCCATCCCGGCGGGGCCACATCAGCATGCACAGACCAGCCTCAGGCCCCACTCGGTTGGTGCGCAGGCTCAAGAGTTCCTCATTCCCCTCTAACATGGTAGAGAGCTTGAGGCACTTTCTTGAGGTCACTTTGAACCAGTTGAATGACCTCAGGCTTTCCTCCTCTAAAAGGATTTTTGACTCTGCAACACCGTGGGTTCCTGCTTGATATGAATGTCACAGTGGTGTCTGTCTTAGTCCACTTTCTGTTGTTGTAATAGAACACCCGAAACTGGGTAATTCATAAAGAAACTTATTTCTCACAGTGTCGGAGGCTGGGAAGTCCAAGGTCAGAGGGCTGCATCTGGTCAGGGCTTCTTGCTGATGGGGACTCTGCAGAGTCCTGACGTGGCACGGGGAGTCCCATGGCCAGGGGCTGAGCGTGCTAGCTCAGCGCTCTGTTTCTCTTTTCATAAAGCCACCAGTCCCACTCCCATGGTAACCCACTAATCCATGAATGGATTAACCCATTTATAAGGGCAGAGCCATCACGACCCAATCACCTCTTTAAGCCCCCCCACCCTTCAATACTGTTGGAGATCAACACATGAAATTTGGAAGACATATTCAAACCTATAGCATTCTGCCCCTGGCCCCCAAAATTCCTATCATTTTCACATGCAAAATACATATATTCCAGCCTCATCACCCCAAAGTCTTAACTTGTTTCTCAGTTTCTCTCTGAAAAGAGAAAGTGAAATCTTTGTGGCTTAAGTGGAAAATCTGTAATCTTTAAAACTGGCCAGATTCTGAAGCGTGGTTTGATTGACAAATCTCAACTTTCTTCTTGAGCAATCAAAATTCCTCCTACTAGGTCTTTGTCATCACTCAAAAGGAAAGTCTAAATTGTGGCCCATTGTCCTTCTATTAATATAACCGAGTTTTCCTCCTTAAGCAGAAATCCACCACTAGAATCACCAGCTGGATTCATGTTAAGTACGTGCAGCACCTCTTCATGCAAATATTTAGAAAAAATGAGTCTCACGTAACTCACGATGACGCCAAGTTACAATGGCCGAAATGCAGTACCTTTGAGAGACCTAGTTTATCTGCTCGCTCAATTAGAAAAAGCAGCTCTAAAATAAAACAAACTGGGAGAACCATTTTTAATGGCACTTAGAAGCTTCTGTTTGAAAACTGGCAAATGAAGAACCTTATAAAACTATAAAATCTGTTTCTGTCTGTGTTTTTATGTCTCTGTATGTGCCGTACGTACATGACATTTCACTACCAAAATATATGAAAGCGCTCTAATTAACTGGCTTAAGAAAAAAGTAGTTAAATCAAGTATTTTATCAAAAGCAATTAAATCAAATAAATAAAAACTAACTCAAATGCCTCACATGACTAAGGTAAATCTTTGGTAAATAAGACTAGTTTAATATTGCTGGTTTAATAAAAACAGCCGTGTCTTCTGATCCGTAAAATACCTATGTACTTTGAGGTTTTTTTTTTCTTTTTTTTTGAGACAGAGTCTCACTGTGTTGCCCGGGCTACAGTGCCGTGGCGTCAGCCTA
>NW_012133970.1:7008715-7011941 GCF_000956105.1 Propithecus coquereli
CAAGGTGGAGTCAGGTGTGTGAGAGGTTTATTAGGGACAAAGCCTGTGAGGAAGACAGGGAGGGACCGAGACGCAGGCGGAGCCAGGGGAAGGAGGGGAGGCGGGGATGCATCCTCAACTGCACTGCGGTTCGAGGCGAGCCCAGCCAGGCTGCCAGATGCACCCTCGGGGGCTCTGTGTGTCCAGGGGGACCAGGCCTGTCCTGGGATCCTGGCAGTGCTGTCACCGGGCACTGGGAAGCAGCGTGTGGTTTTCGAGAGCAGCTGGTAAAGGATTTCAGGGTGAGACACTGGAGGTCTGAGAGGCGTGTTTCCACGGCCGCCGCGCCTCCTGACGTCGTCCTCTCTGTTCTGACTCCATGTTCTGAAGGTGACTGTCACACGCAATCTTGTCGCTCCCTGTCCCCTGCCTGGGACTTGACTCAGACTCTCACGTGGTTCTTTAAGAAGACACTCTAGCTTGGCTATTGACATTTTAACACTTCACTCAGTATCCTGTAACTCCAGGAATAATTACAATCATCCCCTCGATGCCATCCTAAAGCTGGTACCACCAGCCAGTCTGTGCCTTATCTTGTGACCAAGTCACAGGTCCTGTATTTCCTTTTGAAATGCCAGTTCTACCTGAATCTGAGTTTGTACGGCTTGGCTGGTGTCAGTCCCACCGGGACCACATGAAGGACACCAGTGGTTGGGTGCTTAATAAAAGCCACCACCATGAGGCTTATGTCACAGCCACTCTGATGTCCCACAGTGAGACCCTGGCAATACAGATAATTATCTGGACCATACAGATGATGTTCACGCTGCCGACTTCACCACATCCCTGGGCCTCCGTTTCCCCATCTGTAAAATGGGGAGCTAGAGACTGTGTTCTCTACATGGCCCTGCGCGGACGCGGCTGGCCACCTGAATCATCAGATTGTGTTGTTTTCAGAGGAGACTTCATTTTGGGGAGGTTTGACGCATACATCTTGCCCCATCCTGTGATTAGACTGGGTCACGGGTCCACTGTGTGCGTGCGCACACGCAGGCTGTGACCAGGAGCCAGCCCCAGCGCACGCCCTGAGTGGGAAAGCATGGTCTGCAAACCTGCAGCCGGGCCTCACACAGGCTCCCCTTCGGGACTCCAGCCCTCCACACTGACCACTCGTGCTAGCACAGGGATGTGGCTGGTCAGCTGCCCGGTAGGAACGAGAAACCCCAAATAACCCGCAGGGCTGCCCTACAGGGAGCTGAGCCCAGGGGGTATTCTGTGAGCAAGCGGGCAGGGGGATAGACGTGTAAATACAATTCCGATTATGAAGTTATCAACTGTTCCTTCTTCCGCTGCACAAAAGCAGGGCACGTGGTCTGCAAGACGTGCACCGACACACGATCCAGCAGAGAATCAGAATGAAGCCCATTTGTGCCGCAAACATCTGGGGGCCGGGTATACGCCCGGCCTTGGTTTAAGGAGAGACAATAGCAAAAGGCTTTGTCCTCACCCGGGGAAATGCTTGTCAGATGGGAGGACAGACAATACCCAAATGCAAGAATGTGCGTTTGAGGTAAACAAAACAGGACGCTAAAATAAAGCATGACCGGACAAGGGCTGCTTTAGTGCTGATCAGGGAGGCCTGGGAACGCCAGCATCCTCTGGCACTTTCTCAAGTTCTCTGCACATCCACGAATTTATTATCTGCCTCTGAACTAGAATAGAAACATAAAAACAGTCTGCTGTGTTCTGTCCACAGGGTATCCCCAGCCCCGGACGGTGCCCGGCACACAGTAAACACCCGGCAGCTATGGAATCACCAACGTGACGTGGCCACTGCGTGGTGGCCGTGCTTTCCCGACCAGCACGTGGGCCCCGAGAGTGCATCATGTCTCCTGTCAGCTGCAGACACGCACTAAGCACCGGTATTGCCAGGTGTGTGGTAGGAGCAGCGGGCAGCAGGGTGGCAGCTGCCGGGGGCCCACTCCCAAGGAGCTGACATTTTAGCAGGCAGGCGAGACAGAAAGATGAACAAAATCAGGGTGACCTCAGAGATGAACAAAAGCAGGGTGACGTCAGAGATTCACAACCAGAACACAGTGGCCGTGGGGAGGGGGAGAGAAAGAGGAGGGTGCTTGTGAGAGGGCCGTGCTGTGGACTGAACCCTGGTGTCCCCCCAAATCCACAGGCTGAAATCCTTACCCCCAAGGCGATGATGTTAGCAGATGGGGCCTCTGGGAGGTGATTAGGTCATGAGGGGGGAGCCTCCATGCTGGAGTAAGTGCCGTTCGAGGGACCGCAGAGAGCTCTCTCGCCCCTCCCACCACGTGAAGACACAGCGAGAAGGTGCTACCTGCAATGGGGAGGACCCTCCCCAGAGCCCAGCCATGCTGGCACCCGATCTCAGACTTGCAGCTTCCAGAACTGTGAGAGATAACTCTGTAGTTTATAAGCGCCCCAGTCTATGGCGTTTTGTTACAACAGCCCAGATGGACTGAGACGGGTCAGGAAATGTCTCTCTGAAGAGATGAACTTCAAGTGCACACCCGGGCCTTGTCCCCAGCACATCTGCAGCCTCCAGAGCGCATTGCAGGCGTGCACTGAGCCTACAAAGGTGTGCTCAGTAAGTGCACACAGACCGGCAGACCGACTGTCTACACAACTGGTGTCAGACGCTGGCACGGGGAGAGTGACCGCCGAGGGCATCTGCAGAGCCAAGGCCAGGCCCCCCATGTGCAGACGGTGGGGAGGGGCAGCTCTCTGCAGCACAAGTCCCTGCCCAGGGGAGGGCACAACCCCAGTTCAGTTAGCCCATTAGCAGCCCCGCCCCTCACCCCTCCAGGAACTGAAAACAGACAGAGCCTGAGGCAGGGGCCTCGGAGGCATCGGGGGAGGGAAGGAGGGCATGGCGCGGCCGGGCTCACCCAGGGCGAAGGCCGAGAGGAAGGCGGTCAGCATGCTGCTGGCGCACAGCAGCTCCACCTTGGCCAAGTCCAGCTCCTCCCTGGACGCAGCCCCCAGCAGCAGCGTGGCCACAGCAGCCAGCAGCCCCACGACGGTGGCCTGCACCTGTCAGGGCAGAAATCAGAGGCATGAAGGAGGGTCCCTGGGGCCGCCGTCCCTCCTCCCTGCCCTTCCACATGCCCCCTGCCCACCTCAGGGGCCAGGATGCCTCTCGCCACTGCCTCCTTTCTCTCGCCCCTAACCCTGGGAAAAACACAGACCGGCACCTCCCTTCCACCCAATTCCC
>NW_012133970.1:7016940-7019056 GCF_000956105.1 Propithecus coquereli
GAGTCTGCGAGGAGCGTGAAGCACTTGAGGAGCTGAGAGTCCCCTCAAAGGCTGAGGAGGAACTGGCAGAGAGGCTGGGGGGTCCGCGGATGCCCCAGGAGGAGTAAGAAGGATCACGTGTGAGAGGCACAGGACGAGTACATCAGGCGAGCTCTTTGGCCTCGGGAAGCGCAGCGAGAAGCCCGCCAGCGCGTCGGCAATGAGAAAGGGGAAAGTGCCGGTGACCCCCCCCGTAAAGACATTTGGCTTGCAAAGAAGGGACTGGGGGAGCTGGAGGGACCTTGGGCCCCAGAAGAGGCAACTACTTCAGGGGGGCCTGGTGCTGCCTGAGCGTGGTGTGGTGGGCGCAGGGTGGACAGGTGGCTGCCTGTCCTCCACGTTCAGTCCCGAGTGCGGGGACAGGACCCACCAGCCTTCGCCCTTCCTGCCTGGCCAGGCCTGGCTGCAGATTCAACAGGGGAAGGAGCTTCATCAGTCCTGCAGGGCGGAGACTCACCTGAACGAGGGCAAGGTTGCTGCTGATGACTCTGTGTTGCTCCTGGAGGTCACCGATTTGTCCAGTGTTGGCCTCGGGTGAAGAGAAAAGGAAAACAGGGAGGTGTGACAGGGCCCACGGCCAGGTCAGTCCTGCCTGGGAAAGGCAGTCTGATTTCTCGGGAGAGAAATCAGAAAACACCACTTCATCGGCATCAAAACAAATTATTCTGCTCGACTTTCCAAACAGGGACTCAGCCTTTTTTTGTGGGGAGGAGGAAGAGAGGTGGGGGGGCACAGGTCCGTCTGAGAACTGGATGGGTGTCACGGACCATTCCTCCCACGCGCAGACGTGTGAGCCCACGCCCACTTGCGTGCACACAGAGCCGCACACGCACACAGGCTGCTGGCCATTTCAAGGCCATCTCCAGCTCTCAAGCTCATGCAAAGATCTCAGGCAAGGCCTCCTGCTGTGAATCTGGGCCGCAGGCCAGGTTCCCTCCCCTACAATTCCCTCTGTCCCCTCCAGCCAGCACATCTCCACTGACCACCACCACCCCCAACCTCGCCTCTGCAAAATCATCCCGTCTAAGGAATACATCGCTCTCTTCTCTTAGGATAAAAAATGAGATCAGAAATACAGCTTTCTCCTTCAAAAGTGGTAGTTGGCTCCTAACAGCATAGCACTGTCAGCAAAAATTCAAGTTATAAATAAGAAAAGGTTTCAAAGTGAATATATTTTCCTAGTTCCTTTATACTCAGTTCATTAAGTTCCTGATCTCCAAGGAGAAAAATATAAAAATGTGCCTAGTGCTAACAAACTTCACAATTATTTTTCTTTTTACGAAAAAGGGGATCCTTTTTGTCTTCAGCATGATCGACGGCTGGGATGCATCACCGACTTGCCAGGCCTCAGTCTACTCTTCCTGAGTATGGGCACGATACCCACCTCAGGTGTCCTTGCAAGGACAACAAGGGAAGGAGGCAGAGCAAAGATGGCAGCAGATCCGGTGACATGCTGAGCACCTGAGGCCACACCTGCTGTACAGGTGCGTGTTCACTGAGACCCACAGGTGCTCGTGTGCCGTTTTAACCCACGTTCTCTATTAATTGACCCTTGGTACTGATCACATCAGATAACGGGGCTGCTGCTGGCCCATGTGACCTCTGGGTATGAGTCAGAAAAGGCATTCCTTCCTGAAAGTGTTTTCTTTTCATCCTCTGTAAAGCAGTTAAAGTAAGTGTAAAAATCTATAACCTGTACAGTACACGCAGCAGCCCAGCCTTCGCCATGCATGAAAACACTCCCCCGGCTCCTCACTGGCATCCAGGAGCACGTTCCGAGTGAAGGGCGCACAGGGAAGGGACGGGACCAAGCAGGACAGAGGGAGGGTGGGGGCTGGGGGCGTCAGAGATGCAGAGAAGTGGGGGGAGAGGAGGTGTGGAGGGAAGGAGCACTGCGGGAGGCGGGCTGTGAAAGGGTTAAGATCTGAGTGCATCTGGAGCATGCAGGGGGAGCTGGAGTGGAGTGGAGGTGAAGGTCACTGGAGCCGAAGCCATCCCCAAACTGAGAGGCTTGGGTTTCGGATCAGTCATCCAACATGGATGCTGAAACCCGCCCAGGTGGTGGTGGGATTTGGTG
>NW_012133971.1:0-476 GCF_000956105.1 Propithecus coquereli
CTTAAGTAGGAGATACTTCATTTGAGTAGCAAATTCTGATGAAATGCTGAATGTAAAATGCTACTTGCTAAATATGGAGAAACTGATCTGGTTAGGGAATTTCTTATCTAAAAACTTCAAAATTTTCAGCAATATTGACAGTGAAAGATATGAGCAAGACAGAATATAAAATGGTTATCTACTAAAACACTTCAGATTGCAAGCTATGGCTTCAGAACAAGTTCAAATTGCTTTTCAAACTCTATATTGGCTTTTTCTCAATGTGCCCTCGGAACCTCAAACTATCTGAACATCTGATAAGAAGTGGAAGCATTAAGCTGGTCTGTCCTGATTTTTGTGTACAATTTTTTGTCAGAAAAAATAGCTACCAATCTTTTACACTTAGAGAAAAAAATACTTTTTTTCTTTTCTTGTGTGTAATCAAAATCAGAAAGCTTAACTAAATAAAGAAATGCTGTATTTTCTTTAAATATCAT
>NW_012133971.1:10991-11340 GCF_000956105.1 Propithecus coquereli
ATTCTCAAAAAGAAAACCAACACTATCAGATAATGTGTTAGCAGAATTCCTAAAAATCTGTCATTAACTTAAAAACTACTGACATTATATTGGGAAATGTTGTTAGCATGCATATCCTTTACTCATTAAACAGAGAAATGTTGGCAAGCAAGGAAAATATGCATTCATTTCCCGTTGTCACCCTCCTTACAGAAAAACTTGGTGATGCTACTCATCAGAAAAATAAAGTTATCCTCTATAATGAAATTGTTTCCGTTTGAAGTTTTTCTATAAGAGAAATATAGAAAGAGGGACTCATACAATGCTCTGGAATAACGTTATAAGGAGAGCTATAGATATTAAATATATC
>NW_012133971.1:11654-12287 GCF_000956105.1 Propithecus coquereli
TTGTATGAAATGATTCTTCACCCAAGGCAATTTTCTTCACGTGTAAAATCTAAGTCATGCGCATGATTCTCCACGGTTTGTCCTTATAAACTAAGTCCTTTCTGGAATCCATATTTGGCAGGAGAAAATAAGATCATGGGGGAGAAATAAGGAAAAGAGAGGAAAATAAATGTATACACAGGATATGATCATTTCTCTTCATAATATGGGAATTCTTCAACAACAGAATTAAAACAGCTTGAATAATTACATTGGGAAGCTCAATACGATAATCATTGGAAAACTTCTTCAGGAATGGCTAATCAATAGTTTTCAGATAGTATCCTTTCAAGTGTAACATCCTCACCTGATGTTATTACTTCTGTGCAATTTTCCAGCTAATGTATTTCTTCTCAGCAGTTTTTCAAGTCAGACCTCTTGTCTTCAGGTCCTACCTGTATTTTGTTACAATAATAATTTTTGTATTCCCCAGACATATAAATGAAATTGCAAGTTTAAAGCAATTCATCTCTCTGAAAATAGTGACTTCCATTTATTTATAGATCATTTATTTATAGATATGTTTTTGTCCAATGCATACTAATGTAGTAATACATTATCTCATTTGATGACAAATGTATTTTATGGTGGCAA
>NW_012133971.1:14497-14893 GCF_000956105.1 Propithecus coquereli
TGGTCAAAATGTAAAATTATATGATAGTTGTGGAAAACTCTTTGGTAGTTCCTCTAAAAATTAGACATAGAACTGCCATATGACCCACTAACTCCACTCCTAGGTATATGCCCCCAAATAACTAAAAACAAGTATTCGAACAAATATCTGTATATGAAAATTCACATTAGCATTGATTACAATAGCCATCATCACAGTCCAAATGTTTGTATATTTTTTACTTTGTGTGTGTGCAAGGAGCTTCTTAAAGAAAGGATTCTGGACTGGAACATAATTTGAAAAACACTAATAATCATGATTCAGCAATCCAGACTATATTTGACTTAATTTATTCTGAATATTTTCAAAATTTTAATAATAATTTGACAACCCCTAAGAACAGATATTTTCTGAAAA
>NW_012133971.1:14943-15319 GCF_000956105.1 Propithecus coquereli
TACCTACAGCATTTCTCCATGGGGTAGGAAATGTCTCTACCAAACAACATCATAATTTTATATTTCACACCTTCTGGCACCACCGCTAAGAATGCTTGATGTACTCAAACTCAAATCAAAAATCCCATGAAGGAAACTTATTGCCCCAGATTAAGGTGAATATATTTTGACCAGTCAGTAGTAGCATCATATTAACACAACATTGGTGACGGCCATGTGGATTGGGGATGTGAGAGTCATACAAAAAAGGAGTTCTGTTGTAGAAATAACACTACAAGCAGAGGCAGAAAACAGAATAAAAAGATGAATTGGACCTCATCAAAATTTAAACTTCTATCTATCAAAGAACACTATCATGAAAGTGAAAAAATAATCT
>NW_012133971.1:15369-15697 GCF_000956105.1 Propithecus coquereli
GGGACACATAAAATGGGACACAGATGCTGAAGACAATTAACACAGTTTCTTCTACAAACTATTTTGAGTGATAGCTTAAGAACTTAGTCTGAAACTAACATGTTGACATATTTTTCTGTAATATATGTGTGTGCATTTATGTGTCTGTGCATGTGTTTTTGTGTGTACACACAGACACAGAACTATTGCATTTGGGCGCTAAAAATCTGTATTTTCATAAGTATATCTTCATTGAGGAGTTTGACTTCAGACCAAAATCTATTTGTGATTGTTCAGGCCTGACCATAGGCAGTTACAAAGGCTTTACCTGGCAGGACTCATAAGCAAA
>NW_012133971.1:18459-18903 GCF_000956105.1 Propithecus coquereli
AAGTTTTATTTGAAGAGAATTGATATCTTACTATGTTGAGTCATTCAATAAAGTAGCATGGAAAATTTTGTCAATCAGTCAGGTCTCATTCCCTTCATTTCCTAATTCATTTTTCAATTATTTTGTGTTCTATACTGCACTTTTATAAAACATGTAGCGCTGAACAGAGATGGAAAAACTGACCGATCGATGAAATAGAAATTCCTAACAAAGGAGTTTGTACTTATTCATTCAATAACTACACTGAGCACATGACAAGTATTTTTCTATCTCTGAGTATATGAAGCTTTATTATTTGTATATGTAAAGGTTAAAGAAGAATTTCATAACATTGAACAAATGATGTACATATTTTTACATGGGTTGGTAGAGATTAACTATTCACTGTACCTGAAATATATGCAACCTCTGTAATACAGCATTCATGAATAATAATTCCTAAGT
>NW_012133971.1:19038-19358 GCF_000956105.1 Propithecus coquereli
GTTTACAAAAAGGTTAAGTAATATGAATATGCCAAAAATACTCAAAAGAAGAAAAGTAAATTACAATTATCACAAATAATTTTTACCTAGAAAATCCAACACAATCAACTGAAAAAATATTGTTGGAACTGATGAGAGAGATTAATATATCACAAGTCAAATAAAAAATAGTTCAAAAGGTAACCAGCACGTAAAATTGTTATGGAAAGATTCATACATATTAGACAAAAACCATTAAAGTAAATATTAATTCATAATAAGAAATGTGGAGAAGTGATATGACAAAATTCAATTCTCTAAACTGACAGTGGTTTTGCATA
>NW_012133971.1:21058-21846 GCF_000956105.1 Propithecus coquereli
GATACAATTATAGTAATTGATAAAAGTATGATTAGATGCATAGAATTGCTACATAAATACAAAACAACCAAAAAGTTGAATAAGAATAAATCCGTAATGACCCAAATGTAAAGTTAATGCATAGAAAATCAGAAAGATAGTATCATTGTAAATTAATTTCAAAGCGTACTCAGAAAAATAAAATGTCACTCATTGTCATTATCTCTCAATGTATATACAGAAGATTGGAGTTCTCTTTACAGTTATATGTAAAGTTAGACATAACAATTAAATAGTCCACTGTGTGAAAATAAAATTCATCATCAAAATTGACTGAAGGATAGTCAGAAAAATAAATATATAAGCAGAGTTTGAAGACATTGAATAAGCTATCAAAATTATCTCTCAAAAATGGTCAATGCTTTTAAAATTTCCATGGAAGAGATCACTTAAGCTGTTGAAAGAGTTTCAAAATGCAGAAATAAATAACCATCATGATCCTTCATTATCTGAGCCCTTCCTTCCTGTTCGAACTCCTTCCCTACCCAGACTCTGTTATGCCCCCTCTGGTACATTTCTGCTCCGCAATGTAACCCTCTGACTCTTCCTACATGTGTTGAGTTCCTGCCTATTTCAGGATCTTGAGGCTTCATGTATTGTTCTTTTGCTGTCCTCATTCCTCATCATTGAGACACTATTCATCTCCTCTTATACTTTGCCAATATTAATATACTTCAAAGCACTTATCTTCTGAAACTGTATTATTTTTTGCCCAATATTCATTATCTGTCTCCCTTAATACAAGTTCC
>NW_012133971.1:23191-23739 GCF_000956105.1 Propithecus coquereli
AGCGGAATGGCTGGAGATTGAGTTCAATCACCAATAGATAGTGATTTGATCAATCATGCCTAAATATTAAAGCCTTGAATAATAATAAAAAAAAAACCTCAGAATGGAAAGATTTGGAGGATCTTTCAGGTTGGTGAATTTATCTACCTGCTGGGAGTGTGGCACACCCCAAATCCATGGAGATAGAAGGTTCTGTGCTCAGAATCCTTCTGGATGTCACCCTGTGTACCTCTTCATCTGTTTGTTCATTTGTATTTTTAATAATAAAACTGTAATCGTTAGTATATTGCTTTTCTGAGTTTTGTGAGTCAACCTAAAATTATCAAATCTAAGGCGAGATTGTGGAAATCCCCAAATTTATAGTAGGCCAAGAAGTATAGGTCGCCTGGAGTCACCCCTTGCAGCTGGCATCTAAAATGTGAGAATTCTTATCAGATTGGCCCCTTAACCTGCGGGGTCTGTGCTAACTCTGGGTAGTTGAATTGAATTAGATTGTAGACACACCCAGTTGGTGTCAAGAATTAGAAAAGTAGACGTTGTATGAAAAA
>NW_012133971.1:26889-27554 GCF_000956105.1 Propithecus coquereli
GAAAAGATGAACAAAGTTTTTGCCCCAATAGAGATTCTTAGTTAATAAACAATTTGTATATTTATGTCCAATATTTTCTCCAGTGTTATCACTACTGAAACATGCTATATCATATCTTAGGAATACTCAAATATTTTTCCTTCAATCTTTCAAAAATGTCATGCCATTAATTAGTAGATTCAAACTCTTCTCTCTTTTAAAAAAAGTATAAAACAGAAAATTATTTACAATTTAGTCACACCAATCAGCTGATCCTATCATCATCTTCTCCTGGGTGGTAGGGTTTTTCATGTGAGTCATCATCTTTGAATCAATAGCATCTATTTCTAAATTCCAAAGAATAAGATAATTAGATATACCTATAATTCACACAAAACACAAACTTTTTTTCAATCATTGTTTAATCATCTAAGCGTCTTCAAATGAACCATGGTTTCTTTTTATTAAAGTGTTTTCAAAGGTGTCATATATGATGCTGGCATATCAATTATCCACTATATTGTAATTTCTCTACCATAAAAAATGGGTCTTACTCTCAGTTGTACACACATTTGAAGTTTGTGCCACTTCCTACCTTTTCTCTTTTTACTATTGGACAGAAGATAATATTCAAAAGCAGTCACTTAATCTTATTTTTTTAATGACAAATGGGGACAGGGGTCTCC
>NW_012133971.1:30074-31341 GCF_000956105.1 Propithecus coquereli
TCCATTAAGATAGAAAAAGTCAACTAAAGAAAAATCCTGGATATATGATATTTTCAAGATATACAAAAAAGAAAATAAAAAGTCAAGCTGGAAATAGAGAACATTTGTTTAAAACCATTTAAGGATAGCAAGGCTAAGAAACTCTAAACAAGATAAAGATATAAGACCTTAAAATGATCAATTAAGTAATAAAATAAGATAGTACTGTAAAAGTTATATTCAGTTGTATAAAAATCTAATAATAAAAAATGAAAAGAAAATGCAGTAAAAGTACAATATGTCATATATTGGTATATGTTATATACCATAGTGATATATATTATAATGATTTCATGTTGTTTGAACTCAGAAACTGATATCCGAAAGACTGGCCTTAGAAGCTACCTCAGTATCAAGGCTCTTCTAACCTTGTCTTGTCTGTCTCCTCCCCACACTCCAAGCACAGGGAGAGACTCGCTCTGCAATTTCCTTACCTGACCAAGAAACCTTCTTTCCAAATGAAATTCAATCAGTTGTCTTAAACTCCCTTGCTAAGGACCCGATCAAATGTCTAGGAAAGATCAATCACCAGAGAAGAGGAGAGTCATCATGATGCTGAGAAAGACTTTACATCTATTCTACTGAAGCAGCTACAAGAGATTATTTGGGGGACTTTATTTGCATCATAAGACAACCTTGCCTCTCACCTTCCTGTAATATCTGCCTCCCATCTCCCAGGTCCATTCATTCTCCCTGATGATTTACTGCCCCTCAAAAAAATTGTTAGAAGGAAGTCACAGGTTCCTACCACCTTCAATAGTCACTTCTTTAAAGGCCTTATATCCAAATATAATCACTTTGGAGGTTAGAGCTTCAACTTATCAATTTGGAGGGAAAAAAAATTCAGTCCATAAAAATATTCATATGGAATTGTAACTTATATATTTATTTGATTTCAAATATAAATTTTCATATTCAGGAAATGGGAGATGGCTAAAAATCTACAATAAAAATTGATTAGGACTATTGCTCAAAAATCTATTTTTACTACATTATGAATAACCATTCTGTACATAGTCTTCCTATTATTTCAAAATACAGTGCCACCATTTTAACTCTCTTCAACATAATATCTGCCTCTTTTTGAAATTCAAAATCATTCATCTTATGCCTCTACTTATATGATGGATTATTTTATAGCCCCTCCTTCTGATAGCACACCCCACCCATTCTGTACCTTTTTGTTTCTTAACTATGCCAAAATTTGAGCACTATTTTTTATTGAAAA
>NW_012133971.1:43326-44544 GCF_000956105.1 Propithecus coquereli
TCTGTGTGAAGGCATCTTGCTTTTGCTGAATAAACTTTGCCTCTTGCTTGCTTTGCTATTGGTGTGACCTGTCATTCTTTGGCAAGAGTGCAGCAAGAATTGAGAACAGACTTTGACTGGGCACAAAGAATGAAAGCAAATCATGCTCGAAAATTAAAATATGAGAATAATATATCACTAAATAAGAAATACCCACTAAAACACAAATATAAATGCAGACAATATAGAAATGCTAGAGAGAAAAAATGCAATAACTAAAATGAAAAATTCACTATAATGGAACAATAAAATATGAGATGGCAAAAGAAAAAAATCAGTGAGTTGAAGATAGGTCAATTAAGATTATCCAGTTTAAGAAACAAAAAGAAATAAGAGTGAAGAAAAATAAACAGAGATTTAAGGACCTATGGGAATCATTAAGCATACCAACTTATTCATAAAAGGAATTCCCAGAGGAAAAGAAACACAGATTAAGTTTGTTCAGTGGCTGTTGTTATACAGACTTGCTGGCTTAAAATAACTGAAATTTATTTTCTCACACTTGTGAAGGCCAGAGATATGAAATAACTTTATCCAGCTGAAATCAATATGCCAGTAGTATGACACACCCACTACAGGCTCCAGAGGATAAACCATTCCTTGCCTTTTCCAACTTCTGGTGGCTTCTGGCATTTCTTGAGTTATAACTGCATCACTCCAATGTTTGCCTCTATGATCTATGCCCTCCTCATTTTTGGGGTCTATTAAATCTCCCTCTGCCTCTTTCTTATGAGGACATTTGCAATTAAATTTAAGGCTCATCTGTATTATCCGGGATAATGTTTCATATTAAGATCCTTAATGGAATTATATCTGCAAATACTCTTTTTTTCCCCTTATAAGATAACATTTAAAGGTCCTAGGAATAATGATCTAATATTTTGGAGTGTCTGTTACTCAGCTGACTAGAGAGAGAAAGAGGCAGAAAAAATATTTGGAAAAGTATTGATTGAAAGTTTTGAAATTTGATGAAAGCATTAATTTTCAAGTGCATGAAGTTTAATAAAATTTAAGTAGTATGAACTTAAAGATGTCCACACTTATTAAATGGTTAAACTATTGAAAGCCAAAAAAAGAGAGAATCTTGAAAGTAGCAAGTGAATAGTGATTCATCATACGCAAGTGCTTCTCAACAATATTTATAGTTGAATTCTCAAAAGACATCAAGGAGGCCAGAGG